>NC_069502.1:504019080-504226580 GCF_027579735.1 Bombina bombina
GTAAGGAGGGGCTAAGCAAGAAAGTATTTCCAGCTTCAGTTCTAAGCCTAATTGAGTGCATCTCTATGTTTATTTCTGGATAATGGAGAGACTATGGGCTCCATGTTCGAAGCAGAGAGAGCTGCTTCGGAGCCTTTGAGGGGCAGGTTCGCATATGTGAGCCTACTTCCCATAATGTAAAAAGCAATGGTCATAAGACCGCTGCTTCTTACACTCTGAAATCACTGAGAGCTTGCTCACTCTCTGTGATTGACAGCCCCTTCAGTCACGCGACTGAAGGGGCGGGCATTACACACACCAATGAGTGTGTAATGATACATACGGGACAGTGGATGAACAGATCTGCTGCCCGTATGTAGCAAAGGTGGGCGGACATCTTCGCAATTTGAGAAACTGTCCGCTCGCCTGTTAGTACATGGAGCCCTATTAAGTCATTAATACACATCTTTATTTTCTTTTTTTCTAGATTGTACTTCTCTTAATTCAATAAAAATATTAAAAGCTCTCTAGCAGGGAAAGATAAATATTTTAGTTGCATCCTAAAGAGTAGATTCACAAATGTATGAAGTAGATTTCCAAATCAGTTCAGCAAAACAACAAAATAAGTGGATAGTTTTTGAGTTTATTGTTTTCTATATTCTCAACTAGATCAAGCCAAAAAAAGTATTTTACAAAATGCTGTGCATTAAAAATAGTCTTTGACCATTTTTTAAATGCACAGGAAATCCATTTTTTATGATTCAGACAGAACACTATTTTTTAAATCAACTTTCCAGTTTACTTCTATTATCAAATGTGTTTAATTATTTTGGTATTTTCTGTTGAAGGAGCTGCAATTCACTGCTGGGTGCTAGCTGAACACATCTGGCAAGCCAATGACAAGTGTCATTTATGTACAGCCACCAATAAGCAGATAGCTCCCATTAGTGTTTCACTCTCCTGGACCTACCTAAGTATTATTTTCAAATAAGGATACCAAGTTAATAAACAAATTAGTCACGAAAAAATAAATGTGTTTAAAATAGCATGCTCTATCTGTATCATGAAAGTATAATTTTGTCTTTTCTCTCCCTATAACAATTTATCGGCTAGATTAAGAGTTTTGCGTTATGAGCGGCTCGGTGCTAACTTGCAAGTTATTGCCAACGCTCACTTTCCTATAGCGCTGCTATTACAGGTTTGCAAAAACCCGGCGTTAGCAGGCAATATTGCAGCATTGAGCAAAATTGAGCTCCATACCGCACTCAAATACCAGCGCTGCTTTGAGCTGTTTTTACGTGCTCGTGCACGATTTCCCCATAGACATCAATGGGGAGAGCTGGCTAAAAAAAAACCTAACACCTGCAATAAAGGAGCGTAAAGCTCTGTAACGCAGCCCCAGTGATTCCTATGGGGAAAGAAAATTTATGTTTACACCTAACACCCTAATATAAAACCTGAGTCTAAACACCCCTAATCAGCCGCCCCTAATGTCGCCGCCACCTACCTACACTTATTAACCCCTAATCTGCCGCCCTTAACATCGCCACCACCTACATTACACTTATTAACCCCTAATCTTCCACCCCCAACGTCGCCGGCCACTATCCTAAAGTTATTAACCCCTAACTCTAAGTCTAACCCTAACACCCACTAATTTGAACATAATTAAAATAAATCTAAATAAAAATTACAATTAATACCTAAATAATTCCTATTTAAAACTAAATACTTACCTATAAAATAAAGCCTAAGCTAGCTACAATATAACTAATAGTTACATTGTAGCTATAATAGATTTTATTTTTATTTCACAGCTTGTTTGTATTTATTTTAACTAGGTAAAATAGTTAGTAAATAGTTATTAACTATTTACTAACTACCTAGCTAAAATAAATACAAATTTACCTGTAAAATAAAACATAACCTGTCTTACACTAACATCTAACCTTACATTACTATTAAATACATTACATTAATTAAATACAATTAACTAAATTACAAAAAAACAAACAAACACTAAATTACACAAAATAAATAAGAAATGATCAAATATTTAAAATAATTACACCTAATCTAATAGCCATATCAAAATAAAAAAGCCCCCCCCAAAATAAAAAAAAACCCTAGCCTAAACTAAACTTGGCATTGCCCCAAAAAAATCAGCTCTTTTACCTGTAAAAACCCACCACCCATACAACCAAACCCCCCAAATAAAATCCTATTAGTGTTTACGATGCAGGAGTGCGGCGGTTTAGTGGTTAATATGTTTATTATAGTGGTGGCGATGTCGGGAGTGGCAGATTAGGGGTTAATAATTTTATTTTAGTGTTTGTGATGTGGGAGGGCCTCAGTTTTGTGGTTAATATGTAGTTTATGGGTGTTAGTATACTTTATAACACTTTAGTTATGAGTTTTATGGTATAGCTTTGTAGCATAAAAGCCATAACTACTGACTTTCAGTTTACGGTACGGATCTTGACAGAAGTGGCTGTACCGCTCACTTTTTGGCCGGACAGGCAAACTCGTATCACCGTCGCTTTGGAAGTCCCATTGAAAAAGGACTTTTTGAAAGCTGTGGTAGTTCTGTTGCGTTACGGCCAAAAAAGTGTGCGGGACAGATATACCTTCAAGACTCATAATACCAGTGGTAGTGAAAAAGAGCCATAACGCTGCTTTTTCACTCATAATGCTAAACTCGGAACCTAGCCGTTTATTAATTATTTTATACATATAGGGCCAGGTTACAGGTGGAGTGGAATTTTGCCCTTCCACTAGAGCACTAACACCACTAACTCTTGGAGTAAACTGTTTTCATTCTAGCGGTAATCCAACTAGAGCAAAAATATCCTGTGCACATTCTCGTATTATCCCATAGAAATCAATGGAGTGGAAAATAAACCTCACTCTCCCTCAAACATGATTGCATATTCTCATTTGAGCTAACCCAACATTGAAAATATGAATATTTAATATTCCAAAGTTATGCACATAGCAGAATATGTTTTGTTTATTCATAAATAAATACTTCTACATACAGGGAGTGCAGAATTATTAGGCAAGTTGTATTTTTGAGGGTTAATTTTATTATTGAACAACAACCATGTTCTCAATGAACCCAAAAAACTAATTAATATCAAAGCTGAATAGTTTTGGAAGTAGTTTTTAGTTTGTTTTTAGTTATAGCTATTTTAGGGGGATATCTGTGTGTGCAGGTGACTATTACTGTGCATAATTATTAGGCAACTTAACAAAAAACAAATATATACCCATTTCAATTATTTATTTCTTTGATGTAATTAGCAAGAGTCCATGAGCTAGTGACGTATGGGATATACATTCCTACCAGGAGGGGCAAAGTTTCCCAAACCTCAAAATGCCTATAAATACACCCCTCACCACACCCACAAATCAGTTTTACAAACTTTGCCTCCTATGGAGGTGGTGAAGTAATTTTGTGCTAGATTCTACGTTGATATGCGCTCCGCAGCAGGTTGGAGCCCGGTTTTCCTCTCAGCGTGCAGTGAATGTCAGAGGGATGTGAGGAGAGTATTGCCTATTTGAATGCAGTGATCTCCTTCTACGGGGTCTATTTCATAGGTTCTCTGTTATCGGTCGTAGAGATTCATCTCTTACCTCCCTTTTCAGATCGACGATATACTCTTATATATACCATTTCCTCTACTGATTCTCGTTTCAGTACTGGTTTGGCTTTCTACTACATGTAGATGAGTGTCCTGGGGTAAGTAAGTCCTATTTTCTGTGACACTCTAAGCTATGGTTGGGCACTTTTATATAAAGTTCTAAATATATGTATTCAAACATTTATTTGCCTTGACTCAGGATGTTCAACGTTCCTTATTTCAGACAGTCAGTTTCATATTTGGGATAATGCATATGAATAGATCATTTTTTCTTACCTTAAAATTTGACTTTTCCCTGTGGGCTGTTAGGCTCGCTGCGGCTGAAAATGCTTCATTTTATTGCGTCATTCTTGCCGCGGACTTTTTTGGCGCAAAATTTTTTTCTGTTTCCGGCGTCATACGTGTCGCCGGAAGTTGCGTAATTTTTGACGTTTTTTTGCGCCAAAGGTGTCGGCGTTCCGGATGTGGCATCATTTTGGCGCCAAAAGCATTTAGGCGCTAAATAATGTGGGCGTCTTTTTTGGCGCTAAAAAAATATGAGCGTCTCTATTGTCTCCACATTATTTAAGTCTCATTATTTTGTGCTTCTGGTTGCTAGAAGCTTGTTCTATGGCATTTTTTTCCCATTCCTGAAACTGTCATTTAAGGAATTTGATCAATTTTGCTTTATATGTTGTTTTTTCTATTACATATTGCAAGATGTCCCACGCTGAAGCTGAGTCAGAGGATACTTCTGGAAAATCCCTGCCTGGTGCTGGAGCTACCAAAGCTAAGTGTATCTGCTGTAAACTTTTGGTATCTGTTCCTCCAGCTGTTGTTTGTACTGTTTGTCATGACAAACTTGCTAATGCAGATAATATTTCCTTTAGTACTGTTACATTACCTGTTGCTGTTCTGTCAACATCTAATACTCAGAGTGTTCCTGATAACATAAGAGATTTTGTTTCTAAATCCATTAAGAAGGCTTTGTCTGTTATTCCTCCTTCTAGTAAACATAAAAAGTCTTTTAAAACTTCTCATTTTTCAGATGAATTTTTAAATGAACATCATCATTGTGATACTGATATTGGTTCTTCTGATTCAGAGGATTCTGTCTCAGAGGTTGATGCTGATAAATCTTCATATTTATTTAAAATGGAATTTATTCGTTCTTTACTTAAAGAAGTCCTAATTGCATTAGAAATTGAGGATTCTAGTCCTCTTGATACTAAATCTAAACGTTTAGATAAGGTTTTTAAATCTCCTGTAGTTATTCCAGAAGTTGTTCCTGTCCCTGGTGCTATTTCTGAAATAATTTCCAGGGAATGGAATAATTTGGGTAATTATTTTACTCCTTCTAAACATTTTAAGCAATTATATCCTGTGCCATCTGACAGATTAGAATTTTGGGACAAAATCCCTAAGGTTGATGGGGCTGTCTCTACTCTTGCTAAGCGTACTACTATTCCTACGGCAGATGGTACTTCCTTTAAGGATCCTTTAGATAGGAAAATTGAATCCTTTCTAAGAAAAGCTTACTTGTGTTCAGGTAATCTTCTTAGACCTGCTATATCTTTAGCGGATGTTGCTGCAGCTTCAAACTTTTGGTTAGAAGCTTTAGCGCAACAAGTAACAGATCATAATTCTCATAGCATTATTATTCTTCTACAACATGCTAATAATTTTATTTGTGATGCCATCTTTGATATCATTAGAGTTGATGTCAGGTATATGTCTCTAGCTATTTTAGCTAGAAGAGCTTTATGGCTTAAAACTTGGAATGCTGATATGTCTTCTAAGTCTACTCTGCTTTCCCTTTCTTTCCAGGGTAATAAATTATTTGGTTCTCAGTTGGATTCTATTATCTCAACTGTTACTGGAGGGAAAGGAACTTTTTTACCACAGGATAAAAAATCTAAAGGTAAATTTAGGTCTAATAATCGTTTTTGTTCCTTTCGTCACAACAAGGAACAAAAGCCTGATCCTTCATCCTCAGGAGCGGTATCGGTTTGGAAACCATCTCCAGTCTGGAATAAATCCAAGCCTTTTAGAAAACCAAAGCCAGCTCCCAAGTCCACATGAAGGTGTGGCCCTCATTCCAGCTCAGCTGGTAGGGGGCAGATTACGTTTTTTCAAAGAAATTTGGTTCAATTACGTTCACAATCTCTGGATTCAGAACATTGTTTCAAAAGGGTACAGAATTGGCTTCAAGATAAGGCCTCCTGCAAAGAGATTTTTTCTTTCCCGTGTCCCAGTAAACCTAGCGAAGGCTCAAGCATTTCTGAAATGTGTTTCAGATCTAGAGTTGGCTGGAGTAATTATGCCAGTTCCAGTTCTGGAACAGGGGCTGGGGTTTTATTCAAATCTCTTCATTGTACCAAAGAAGGAGAATTCCTTCAGACCAGTTCTGGATCTAAAAATATTGAATCGTTATGTAAGGATACCAACATTCAAAATGGTAACTGTAAGGACTATCCTGCCTTTTGTTCAGCAAGAGCATTATATGTCCACAATAGATTTACAGGATGCATATCTGCATATTCCGATTCATCCAGATCACTATCAGTTTCTGAGATTCTCTTTCCTAAACAAGCATTACCAGTTTGTGGCTCTACCGTTTGGCCTAGCTACAGCCCCAAGAATGTTTACAAAGGTTCTCTGTGCCCTTCTGTCTGTAATCAGAGAACAGGGTATTGTGGTATTTCCTTATTTGGATGATATATTGGTACTTGCTCAATCTTCACATTTAGCAGAATCTCATACGAATCGACTTGTGTTGTTTCTTCAAGATCATGGTTGGAGGATCAATTTACCAAAAAGTTCATTGATTCCTCAGACAAGGGTAACCTTTTTAGGTTTTCAGATAGATTCAGTGTCCATGACTCTGTCTTTGACAGACAAGAGACGTCTAAAGTTGATATCAGCTTGTCGAAACCTTCAGTCACAATCATTCCCTTCGGTAGCTTTATGCATGGAAATTCTAGGTCTTATGACTGCAGCATCGGACGCGATCCCCTTTGCTCGTTTTCACATGCGACCTCTTCAGCTCTGTATGCTGAACCAGTGGTGCAGGGATTACACAAAGATATCTCATTATTATCTTTAACACCGATTGTACGACACTCTCTGATGTGGTGGACAAATCACCATCGTTTAGTTCAGGGGGCTTCTTTTGTTCTTCCGACCTGGACTGTAATTTCAACAGATGCAAGTCTGACAGGTTGGGGAGCTGTTTGGGGGTCTCTGACAGCACAAGGGGTTTGGGAATCTCAGGAGGTGTGAATATTTTGGAACTCCGTGCAATTTTCAGAGCTCTTCAGTCATGGCCTCTTCTAAAGAGAGAATCGTTCATTTGTTTTCAGACAGACAATGTCACAACTGTGGCATACATCAATCATCAAGGAGGGACTCACAGTCCTCTGGCTATGAAGGAAGTATCTTGAATTCTGGTATGGGCGGAATCCAGCTCCTGTCTAGTTTCTGTGGTTCATATCCCAGGTATAGACAATTGGGAAGCGGATTATCTCAGCCGCCAAACGTTACATCCGGGCGAATGGTCTCTTCACCCAGAGGTATTTCTTCAGATTGTTCGAATGTGGGGACTTCCAGAAATAGATCTGATGGCCTCTCATCTAAACAAGAAACTTCCCAGGTATCTGTCCAGATCCAGGGATCCTCAAGCGGAAGCAGTGGATGCATTGTCACTTCCTTGGAAGTATCATCCTGCCTATATCTTTCCGCCTCTAGTTCTTCTTCCAAGAGTAATCTCCAAGATTCTGAAGGAATGCTCGTTTGTTCTGCTGGTAGCTCCAGCATGGCCTCACAGGTTTTGGTATGCGGATCTTGTCCGGATGGCCTCTTGCCAACCGTGGACTCTTCCGTTAAGACCAGACCTTTTGTCGCAAGGTCCTTTTTTCCATCAGGATCTCAAATCCTTAAATTTAAAGGTATGGAGATTGAACGCTTGATTCTTAGTCAAAGAGGTTTCTCTGACTCTGTGATTAATACTATGTTACAGGCTCGTAAATCTGTATCTAGGGAGATATAGTATAGAGTCTGGAAGACATATTTCTTGGTGTCTTTCTCATCATTTTTCCTGGCATTCTTTTAGAATTCCGAGAATTTTACAATTTCTTCAGGATGGTTTGGATAAAGGTTTGTCTGCAAGTTCCTTGAAAGGACAAATCTCTGCTCTTTCTGTTCTTTTTCACAGAAAGATTGCTAATCTTCCTGATATTCATTGTTTTGTACAAGCTTTGGTTCGTATAAAACCTGTCATTAAGTCAATTTCTCCTCCTTGGAGTTTGAATTTGGTTCTGGGGGCTCTTCAAGCTCCTCCGTTTGAACCTATGCATTCGTTGGACATCAAATTACTTTCTTGGAAAGTTTTGTTCCTTTTGGCTATCTCTTCTGCCAGACGAGTTTCTGAATTATCTGCTCTTTCTTGTGAGTCTCCTTTTCTGATTTTTCATCAGGATAAGGCGGTGTTGCGAACTTCTTTTAAATTTTTACCTAAGGTTGTGAATTCTAACAACATTAGTAGAGAAATTGTGGTTCCTTCATTGTGTCCTAATCCTAAGAATTCTAAGAAGAGATCATTGCATTCTTTGGATGTTGTTAGAGCTTTGAAATATTATGTTGAAGCTACTAATAATTTCCGAAAGACTTCTAGTCTTTTTGTTATCTTTTCCAGTTCTAGGAAAGGTCAGAAGGCCTCTGCCATTTCTTTGGCATCTTGGTTGAAATCTTTAATTCATCATGCTTATGTCGAGTCGGGTAAAATTCCGCCTCAAAGGATTACAGCTCATTCTACTAGGTCAGTTTCTACTTCCTGGGCGTTTAGGAATGAAGCTTCGGTTGATCAGATTTGCAAAGCAGCAACTTGGTCTTCTTTGCATACTTTTACTAAATTCTACCATTTTGATGTGTTTTCTTCTTCTGAAGCTGTTTTTGGTAGAAAAGTACTTCAGGCAGCTATTTCAGTTTGAATCTTCTGCTTATAATTTAAACTTTATTTTGTGTGGATTATTTTTCAGCGGAATTGGCTGTCTTTATTTTATCCCTCCCTCTCTAGTGACTCTTGCGTGGAAAGATCCACATCTTGGGTAGTCATTATCCCATACATCACTAGCTCATGGACTCTTGCTAATTACATGAAAGAAAACATAATTTATGTAAGAACTTACCTGATTAATTCATTTCTTTCATATTAGCAAGAGTCCATGAGGCCCACCCTTTTTTGTGGTGGTTATGATTTTTTTGTATAAAGCACAATTATTCCAATTCCTTATTTTTTATGCTTTCGCACTTTTTTCTTATCACCCCACTTCTTGGCTATTCGTTAAACTGATTTGTGGGTGTGGTGAGGGGTGTATTTATAGGCATTTTGAGGTTTGGGAAACTTTGCCCCTCCTGGTAGGAATGTATATCCCATACGTCACTAGCTCATGGACTCTTGCTAATATGAAAGAAATGAATTTATCAGGTAAGTTCTTACATAAATTATGTTTTTTACCAGTGAAACCAATATAACATCTCAACATTCACAAATATACATTTCTGACATTCAAAAACAAAACAAAAACAAATCAGTGACCAATATAGCCACCTTTCTTTGCAAGGACACTCAAAAGCCTGCCATCCATGGATTCTGTCAGTGTTTTGATCTGTTCACCATCAACATTGCATGCAGCAGCAACTACAGCCTCCCAGACACTGTTCAGAGAGGTGTACTGTTTTCCCTCCTTGTAAATCTCACATTTGATGATGGACTACAGGTTCTCAATGGGGTTCAGATCAGGTGAACAAGGGGGCCATGTCATTAGATTTTCTTCTTTTATACCCTTTCTTGCCAGCCACGCTGTGGAGTACTTGGACGCGTGTGATGGAGCATTGTCCTGCATGAAAATCATGTTTTTCTTGAAGGATGCAGACTTCTTCCTGTACCACTGCTTGAAGAAGGTGTCTTCCAGAAACTGGCATTAGGACTGGGAGTTGAGCTTGACTCCATCCTCAACCCAAAAAGGCCCCACAAGCTCATCTTTGATGATACCAGCCCAAACCAGTACTCCACCTCCACCTTGCTGGCGTCTGAGTCGGACTGGAGCTCTCTGCCCTTTACCAATCCAGCCACGGGCCCATCCATCTGGCCCATCAAGACTCACTCTCATTTCATCAGTCCATAAAACCTTAGAAAAATCAGTCTTGAGATATTTCTTGGCCCAGTCTTGACGTTTCAGCTTGTGTGTCTTGTTCAGTGGTGGTCATCTTTCTTACCTTGGCCATGTCTCTGAGTATTGCACACCTTGTGCTTTTGGGCACTCCAGTGATGTTGCAGCTCTGAAATATGGCCAAACTGGTGGCAAGTGTCATCTTGGCAGCTGCACGCTTGACTTTTCTCAGTTAATGGGCAGTTATTTTGCGCCTTGGTTTTTCCACACACTTCTTGCTGCATCCCTCTGCAGGATATCTCACTATTTTTTACTTTTCTGAGCCTGTCAAGTCCTTCTTTTGACCCATTTTGCCAAAGGAAAGGAAGTTGCCTAATAATTATGCACACCTGATATAGGGTGTTGATGTTATTAGACCACACCCCTTCTCATTACAGAGATGCACATCACCTAATATGCTTAATTGGTAGTAGGCTTTCGAGCCTATACAGCTTGGAGTAAGACAACATGCATAAAGAGGATGATGTGGTCAAAATACTCATTTGCCTAATAATTCTGCACTCCCTGTATATCTGATGTGTTTTTTGCACAAATATATATTTATACCTATATATATATATATATATACAGGTGAAAGTCTAAAAATTAGAATATCATGCAAAAGTTCATTTATTTCACTAATGCAACTTAAAAGGTTAGACTGATATATGAGATAGACTCATTACATGCAAAGCAAGATACTTCAAGCCGTGATTTGTAATAATTGTGATGATTATGGCTTACAGCTCATGAAAACCCCAAATCCACAATCTCAGAAAATTAGAATATTACATGCAATCAATAAAACAAGGATTGTACATAGAACAATATCGGATCTCTGAAAAGTATAAGCATGCATACTGAATGTACACAGTACTTGGCTTGGGCCCCTTTTGCAGCAATTACTACCTCAATGCGGTGTGGTTTGGAAGCTATCAGCCTGTGGCACTGCTGAGGTGTTATAGAAGACCAGGATGCTTCAATAGCAGCCTTCAGCTCTTCTGCATTGTTCGGTCTCATGTCTCTTATCTTTCTCTTGGCAATGCCCCATAGACTAAGGGTCTACATGACTCGAAACGTTGCTGTTTTTATCCTTATGTTGCTTAGATAAAGAAAGGATTTTTTTTAAAGAAAGGATTTTTTTAAAGAAAAACCAGTGCTGACGCTATCTTCTGTTTTTTGTGCAACTATATATGTGAGGTTGACAGGCCTCTATAGCGTGCGTGCACTTTGAAAATATTTAAAAAAAACCCTATTATCCTATAGGGAAGGTGGGAAGGGTGGTATATAACCTAAACCTTCTGGTGTATTCCTAGGTACAGCAGGAGGTAGTGCCTAAAGCCTTAATAATGTAGTTTATAGTATAATAAAGAAGAAAAGAAGCATTATAGTGGCACACTTATTGGTTATATTACCTGGGTGAATTAGATGGTGAAGGGCGGTATAAATTTAGCAAGTAGGACCATTGATTCATAAAACATAACCTTTATTAATATTATAAAAACTGGACCATGCCACCATATAAAACAAATGCTTATGTAGTGTGTGATTGTGTTATTTAAAAACATACAAAATGTAAGCACTGCTAATCCTCCTAAATAGGCAAAAAGATTGCCTGGTAGACAATACTAGAATCAATATATCCTTCCTATATACACATCCTCAAATTGAGGTTAAATTGTAGTATCAGGATTATAATTCCCCTGTATAGCAATTAAATGGTGTCAGTAAAATTCTGCATGCGTATAATCCCTTATATTTGTAGATAGAGTCACAAAAAATCACTAGTTGTCATATAGAGACCAGATAGATGGTCCCAGGGCAATCTTGGTTTAAACAAATAAAGTATTGTGGCTGTTCCACTGAAATGATAAATCGTAACAGCACTATGTGAATAGAGAGCAAAAGTGGAACTATAATACCCTCTGGTTGTTCAGCAACTAGTACGATTATTATTGAGTAGTGTATATAGAAGTTTTAAATTAGAGTTTGCTGATAGCAGTTACTGTAACGTTAATTTCCGCTACTACTTATGACTATTAAATATATTCGGAGCACACCCCCATAGGTGAAAGTACTAGCCCAGCAACAATTAGCTTTAAATATAGAACGTTTAACCACTAATGTTCTAGCATATTATTCTATTTTAAACAACAAACGTAATTAAGCATGAAGGAGAAGCAGTGCGAACGCCTGATGTGCGTTTCGCATCTGCTTTATCAAAGGCAAACCGCGACTTCAAAACTGCTTCCTTTTAAAGGCCTAGCATCCAATCAAATCTCTGAAAACCTTTGACGTTGGATTTCTCTCAGCCAATCGCGTCTTCCATTCTGTGATTGGCTGGGAGCAGAGGGTGTGTGGTTGCCTACGGGGGCGTGTGTACTGAGTTACGTATGTACACACGCCTCCCTGTCAGATATCTACCAAATTAGAAAGCAAAAATTGGTATTGTACTCGGATGATATGCACTGTATGTTATTGCCATATCCTTTATATCTCTATCCATGGGAGGGAAAGAATCCTTTAAAAACAAACTTATATTCGGTGATGATGTTACTTTTAATAAATTATAAAACAGGCAATGTGAATAGTGTGTTAGCGGTTGAGCGAGCACACTGAAACATATTCTCAAATAACAATCAGGAAACTAGTGGTAGCAAAAAGAGAGTAATTTGATTTCCATCACATTTAACCATATCGATCCTGCAGTTATGGATATGATTTAAAGCGGTATCACACTTTATCCAATATTTAGTTATAACGAATTTTCAATTAAGGAATATATATCTTCATGATAATATTTTGTCTTCTGACCTCAAAAATCATTATCATAGGATGACATGTACAGTTAAAGGGGCTTTGTCCTGTTCCAAGGATCTTACTTCACAGATAGATATAGGCAGTAGTGATGTCTTAAACTTAAAATTTTCCGTTCGCGAACGGGCAAACCGGACGAACCCCCATTGACTTCAATAGGCAGGCAAATTTTAAAACAAACAGGGACTCTTTCTGGCCACAATGGTGATGGAAAAGTTGTTTCAAGGGTACTAACACCTGGACTGTTGCATGCCGGAGGGGGATCCATGCAAAACTCCCACGGGAAAATTACATAGTTGATGCAGAGTCTGGTTTTAATCCATAAAGGGCATAAATCACCTAACATTCCTAAATTGTTTGGAATAACGTGCTTTAAAACATCAGGTATGATGTTGTATCGATCGGGTAGTGTAAGGGTTACGCCCGCTTCACAGTGACAGACCAAACTCCCCGTTTAAGTCACCGCAAACAGTCCATTTGCACAACCACAAACTCCCCATTGCCACGAGATAGATAGATTTGATAGATAGATAGATACATAGATTAGATAGATAGATCAATAGATGCAATAGATACATTTGATAGATACGATAGATAGATAGATAGATTTGATAGATCAATAGATAGATTTGACAGATAGATCATTTCCCAGCCAGAGAATTACAAGACGTGCGGTCTGGGACCCATGGTAAGGTTCCCAGAGGCAGTTGCGGTGCCCGAGGCTCTGATTAGAATAGAGCACTCTGGAACGTATCTGCCCTCGGCCGAAATCGGAAATTCTTTTGCTTTCTGCCTGTCGGCCAAATGTCCATCTGCCAAATGTCCGTCTGCCAAATGTCTTTCTGCATTTTGTCAGAGCACCGCGTGCAATCTACTGTGCCACCAGATATGAGTGCCGGAGGGGGATCTAATGTGCCACCAGATAGGAGTGGTGTGTTAAGTAATACTATTCCTATCACTTTAATACCTGTTACGTGCCTTTTTTTGTTTTGTTTTTTGAAGCCACAGTGCAGCACCAGAGGCCAGAAAAATTTGGCATGTACACATGCCTGAAAAATTAGGCATTGTTGCAGCCGCTGCTGTAGCAGCAGCCAGAAAAATTGATGTTTGTTTCCCTGGCAGAAAGTGCCCTAAAACATTGCGGCTTGAACCCTAGTTGGTGGCGGATAAGTCACGCAAGTCATCCGGCATTCGAAGATAACATACAGCTGCTTGTGGACCATTTGTAGCCCAAGGCAGATCATCTCATCAGGCCTTTTTACTCAAATGTATCGCCCAATGTCGGTCCCTTCGGGATCCATCCCTCATTCATCTTAATAAAGGTGAGGTAATCTAGGCTTTTCTGACCTAGGCAACTTCTCTTCTCAGTGAAAATACCTCCGGCTGCACTGAAGGTCCACTGCACTGAAGCGGGGCAGGCCAGAAGTTCTATCGCAAATTGGGAGAGCTCAGGCCACAGGTCAAGCCTACACACCCAGTAGTCAAGGGGTTCATTGCTCCTCAGAGTGTCGATATCTGCAGTTAAGGCGAGATAGTCTGCTACCTGTCGGTCGAGTCGTTCTCTGAGGGTGGACCCTGAAGGGCTGTGGCGATGCATAGGTGTTAAAAAGCTCTGCATGTCCTCCATCAACAACACATCTGTAAAGCATCCTGTCCTTGCCGGTGTGGTCGTGGGAGTGGGAGGATTACTTTCACCTCTTCCCCTGTTAGATTCCCGTTGTGCTGTGACATCACCCTTATACACTTTGTAAAGCATACTTTTTAATTTATTTTGGAACTGCTGCATCCTTTCTGACTTGCGGGAATTTGGTAACATTTCAGGCACTTTATGCTTATACCGGGGGTCTAGTTGCATGGACAACCAGTACACTTCCTTTTACCTTCAGCTTTTTTATACGAGGGTCATTCAACAGGCACGCCAGCATGAAAGACCCCATTTGCAGAAGGTTGGATGCCGAGCTACTCATGTCCCGTTCCTCGTCCTCAGTGATCTCACTGAAGGTATCTTCTTCCCCCCAGCCACGTACAACACCACGAGTACCAGATAGGTGACAACGAGCACCCTGGGATGCCTGTTGTGGTTGGTCTTCCTCCTCCTCCTCAAAGCCACATTCCTCCTCTGACTCCTCTTCCTCACAATCGTCTTCCAGCGTTGCCACTGGTCCAGCAAGCGATGCTGATAAGGCTGTTTCTGGTGGTGATGGTGACCACAACTCTTCCTCTTCCTTTTCACGCTCATCTACGGCCTGATCCAGCACTCTTCGCAGGGCACGCTCCAGGAAGAAAACAAATGGTATGATGTCGCTGATGGTGCCTTTGGTGCGACTGACTAGGTTTGTCACCTCCTCAAAAGGACGCATGAGCCTACAGGCATTGCACATGAGCATCCAGTAACATGGCAAAAAAATCCCCAGCTCCGCAGAGGCTGTCCTAGCACCCCGGTCATACAAATACTCGTTAACGGCTTTTTATTGTTGGAGCAGGCGGTCGAACATTAGGAGGCTTGAATTCCAATGTGTCGGGTTGTCTCAAATCAAGCGCCTCACTGGCATGTTGTTTCGCCACTGGATATCTGCAAAATTCGCCATGGCTGTGTAGGAACACTTGAAATGGCCACACACCTTCCTGGCCTGCTTCAGGACGTCCTGTAAGCAACTTCGCCATGGCTGTGTAGGAACACTTGAAATGGCCACACACCTTCCTGGCCTGCTTCAGGACGTCCTGTAAGCCTGGGTACTTATGCACAAAGCGTTGTACGATCAGACTACACACATGTGCCATGCACAGCACATGTGTCAACTTGCCCAATTTCAATGCCGCCAACAAATTACTTCCATTGTCAGAAACCACTTTGCCGATCTCCAGTTTGTGCGGAGTCAGCCACTGATCCACCTGTGCGTTCAGGGAGGACAGGAGTGCTGTTCCGGTGTGACTCTCTACTTTCAGGCAATTCAACCCCAAGATCCGGGTGTGGAATAGTACCTGGGGAGTTGGGGGAATGCCGTTGATGTGGAGCAAGACGCAGCAGCAGAAGAGGACTCAGCCGATGAGTTTATGGAAGAGGATGGAGTAGGAGGAGTAGAGGAGGTGGCAGCAGGGCTGCCTGCAAGTCGTGGCGGTGTCACCAACTCCTCCTGTGCAGAGCCACGGATTCCATGCTTGGCAGCCATCAGCAGATTTACCCAATGCGCAGTTTAGGTGATATACCTGCCCTGAGCATGCTTTGCAGGCCAGCTATCAGTGGTCATATGAACCCTTGCCCCAACACTGTGTGCCAGACATGCCATTTACTTCCTTTCACACAATCGAGTATAGGTTGGGGATTGCCTTTTGTGCAAAGAAATTTTGGCAGGGTACCTTGCACTGCGGTGTCCCAATAGCTACAAATTTTTTTAACGCCTCAGACTCCACCAGCTTGTATGGTAAAAGCTGGTGGGCTAAGAGTTCAGACAAGCCAGCTGTCAGACACCGGGCAAGGGGGTGACTTTGGGACATTGGCTTCTTACGCTCAAACATGTCCTTGACAGACACCTGACTGTGGGCAGATGAGCAGGAACTGCTACGGAAGAGAGACGGAGTGGCGGATGGTTGAGAGGGGGCAAGGTGGACAGCAGTGGTTGATGTGGCTGAAGATGCTGGACCAGGAGCTTCTACTCATGTGTTCATCCCATCGGCATTTGTGATGTGAGATCATGTGCCTTCGCAAAGCAGTTGTACCTAGGTGGGTGTTGGACTTCCCATGACTCAGTTTCTTTTGGCACAGGTTGCAAATGGCATCACTGTTGTCAGAGGTAGACACACAAAAAAATGCAACACTGCTGAGCTCTGCAATGACGGCATTCTGGTGGTGGCAACAGCATGCGTTGATTGGCGTGCTGCCTGGCTGACCCCGGGTGCCGATGCATGCTGTCTGACTGTGCCACTAGCTCCTTGCAACAACCTCCCCCTGCTTCCAACTCGTCTCCTCCTCCTCCTCTCTGTCTCCCCATCTGAACTTTCCCCCTCTTCTTCTTCTCTTCTAGCGGGCACCCACGTGACATCCACGGACGCATCATCATCAACCGCTTCACTTGTATCTGACAAATCAACAAAGGAAGCAGCAGCGGGTACAACATCATCATCATCACACCGTATGTCCATGTCTGTAATGCTGCGTGACTGAGACATATCACTGTTATCTACATCCTCTGTCAATGATGGTTGCGCATCACTCATTTCTTCAAAATGATGTGTCAATAACTCCTCTGACAGATCAAGTGAAGCGGCTGTGGTGCTAGTGTTGGTGATGGCGGCAGGCGGGCGAGTGGTCACTTGAGAGGTGCCCGAAGGTAAGCTGGAGGTGGATGGTGCGTCAAGATTCCGAGCGGAAGCTGTAGAAGATTGGGTGTCCTGTGTTAGCCAGTCAACTAGGTCCTACTCAGAACTTTTCGCGTTCATGGTACATGGCCTCTTAACACTTGGCATTATTGTGGGGTCAAAGGGAATCACAGCACCACGACCACAACGGCACCTGCGGGGTTGCCTGCCTCTGCCTGTCATTTTTTTTTAAATTTACACTTACACTACTATTAAACAAGATATGAGTGGTGGCACTGGGCAAGTGGGCACAGTATACGCTGTGAGCCTGACACAAAAAAGCAGACTGATGTTTCACAATCCAATTTTTTTTTTTTTTTAAATGTACACTTACACTACTATTAAACAAGATATGAGTGGTGGCACTGGGCAAGTGGGCACAGTATACGCTGTGAGCCTGACACAAAAAAGCAGACTGATGTTTCACAATCCAAAAAGTTTTTTGTTTTTTTTAAATGTACACTTACACTACTATTAAACAAGATATGAGTGGTGGCACTGGGCAAGTGGGCACAGTATACACTGTGAGCCTGACACAAAAAAGCAGACTGATATTTCACAGTCAGAAAAGTTTATTTATTTTTTAAATGTACACTTACACTACTATTAAACAAGATATGAGTGGTGGCACTGGGCAAGTGGGCACAGTATACGCTGTGAGCCTGGCACACACGCTGGCAAGCAGACAACTGCAATTAGATTACACAAGCAGACTGATGTTTCACAGTCAAATTTTTTTTTTTTTAAATTTACACTACTGTTACAACAGATATGAGTGGTGGCACTAGTTGGCAAGTGGGCCTGGCACACACGCTGGCAGGCAGGCAGGCAACTGCAATTAGATTACACTAGCAGACTGATGTTTCACAGTCAAAAAAGTTTTTTTAAAAAAATTTTACACTACTGTTAAAACAGATATGAGTGGTGGCACTAGTTGGCAAGTGGGCCTGGCACACACGCTGGCAGGCAGGCAATTGCAATTAGATAACACTAGCAGACTGATGTTTCACAGTCAAAAAAGTTTTTATTTTTTAAATTTACACTACTGTTACAACAGATATGAGTGGTGGCACTAGTTGGCAAGTGGGCCTGGCACACACGCTGGCAGGCAGGCAACTGCAATTAGATTACACTAGCAGACTGATGTTCCACGGTCAAAAAGTTTTTTTTTTTTTTTAAATTTACACTACTGTTACAACAGATATGAGTGGTGGCACTAGTTGGCAGGTGGGCCTGGCACACACGCTGGCAGGCAGGCAACTGCTATTAGATTACACTAGCAGACTGATGTTTCACAGTCAAAAAAAGTTTTTATTTTTAAATTTACACTACTGTTACAACAAATATGAGTGGTGGCACTAGTTGGCAAGTGGGCCTGTCACACACGCTGGCAGGCAGGCAACTGCAATTAGATTACAATAGCAGACTGATGTTTCACAGTCAAAAAAGTTTTTATTTTTAAATTTACACTACTGTTACAACAGATATGAGTGGTGGCACTAGTTGGCAAGTTGGCCTGGCACACACGCTGGCAGGCAGGCAACTGCAATTAGATTACACTAGCAGACTGATGTTTCACAGTCAAAAACGTTTTTTTTTTTTAAATTATACTACTGTTACAACAGATATGAGTGGTGGCACTAGTTGGCAAGTGGGCCTGGCACACACACTGGCAGGCAGGCAGGCAACTGCTATTAGATTACACTAGCAGACTGATGTTTCACAGTCAAATTTTTTTTTTAAATTTACACTACTGTTACAACAGATATGAGTGGTGGCACTAGTTGGCAAGTGGGCCTGGCACACACGCTGGCAGGCAGGCAACTGCTATTAGATTACACTAGCAGACTGATGTTTCACAGTCAAAAAAAAATATTTTTAAATTTACACTACTGTTACAACAGATATGAGTGGTGGCACTAGTTGGCAGGTGGGCCTGGCACACACGCTGGCAGGCAGGCAACTGCAATTAGATTACACTAGCAGACTGTTTCACAGTCAAAAAAGTTTTTTTTTTTTAATTTACACTACTGTTACAACAGATATGAGTGGTGGCACTAGTTGGCAAGTGGGCCTGGCACACACGCTGGCAGGCAGGCAACTACAATTAGATTACACTAGCAGACTGATGTTTCACAGTCAAAAAAGTTTTTTTTAAAAAAAAATTACACTACTGTTACAACAGATATGAGTGGTGGCACAAGTTGGCAAGTGGGCCTGGCACACACGCTGGCAGGTAGGCAGGCAACTGTTATTAGATTACACTAGCAGACTGATGTTTCACAGTCAAAAAAGTTTTTTAAAATTTACACTACTGTTACAACAGATATGAGTGGTGGCACTAGTTGGCAAGTGGGTCTGGCACACACACTGGCAGGCAGGCAACTACAATTAGATTACACTAGCAGACTGAAGTTTCACAGTCAAAAAAGTTTAAAAAAAAAATAAAAAATTACACTACTGTTACAACAGATATGAGTGGTGGTACTAGTTGGCAAGTGGGCCTGGCACACACGCTGGCAGGCAGGCAACTGCAATTAGATTATACTAGCAGACTGATGTTTCACAGTCAAAAAAAGATTTTTTTTTTAAATTTACACTACTGTTACAACAGATATGAGTGGTGGCACTAGTTGGCAAGTGGGCCTGGCACACACACTGGCAGGCAGGCAACTGCAATTAGATTACACTAGCAGACTGATGTTTCACAGTCAAAAAAGTTTTTTTTTTTAAATTTGCACTACTGTTACAACAGATATGAGTGGTGGCACTAGTTGGCAAGTTGGCCTGGCACACACACGCTGGCAGGCAGGCAACTGCAATTAGATTACACTAGCAGACTGATGTTTCACTTTCAAAAAAGTTTTTTTTTTTAAATTTACACTACTGTTACAACAGATATGAGTTTTGGCACTAGTTGGCAGGTGGACCTGGCACACACGCTGGCAGGCAACTGCAATTCGATTACACTAGCAGACTGATGTTTCACAGTCAATTTTTTTTTTTTTTTTTAAATTTACACTACTGTTACAACAGATATGAGTGGTGGCACTGCAGGCAGGCAACTGCAATTAGATTACACTAGCAGACTGATGTTTCACAGTCAAAATTATACAGGCAAAAAAAAAAAAAAAGACTGAAGTTCTAGCCCTAAAAAGGGCTTTTTGGGGTGCTGTCCTTACAGCAGAGATCAGATGAGTCCTTCAGGACTGTAGTGGACACTGAATACACTAGCCTAGCTATCAATTTCCGTATGAAATCAGCAGCAGCTACACTGTCCCTCCTCTCGCTAACAATGCAGCTTCCGAATGAATCTAAAATGGCTGCTGTCCAGGAGCTGGGAGGGTCTGGGAGGGAGTGTCTGCTGCTGATTGGCTGAAATGTGTCTGCAGACTGTGAGATACATGGTCAAAGTTTACTCAATGATGACGAATAGGGGGCGGATTGAACATCGCATATGTTCGTCCGCCGCTGTGAACGCGAACAAGCTATGTTCACTGGGAACTATTTGCCGGTGAACAATTCGCAACATCACTAATAGGCAGAGGTTTAGAGAGTATTATATAACCCTAGTCCGATGTTGTTGAGATTTGAGGTTTGATCTGTGGAATGACATATTGACATTGTCTTCAGTGCTCCATCATTCATATTCATATTAATTTCATCTTTGTTTTCTTTAATTTCTTTTCCTTGTCTTTTACTTTATAAGTATGTGTGTAATTTTATGTTTTTGATTTATAATCTGTCATAGTCTGGATATGTCAATTGATGGTACATAATTTTTATTAATGTCCAGAGAAATCTATGTAGTGTTTGCATTTCCATATATTACGGGTAACTGAAATCAATTAAAGAAAGAGAAATTGATGGAGATCATATTTATAGGAACCCATATATATATATTTGTTCTGGATAGAGTCTGTGCTCAGTCAAAAATATATTTTATATTGTTTGTTTGTTTGCTTTCTATTTTGGTATATATCTGACAGGGAGGTGTGTGTACATACGTAACTCAGTACACACGCCCCCGTAGGCAGCCACACACCTTGTGCTCCCAGCCAATCGCAGAATGGAAGACACGATTGGCTGAGAGAAATCCAACGTCAAAGGTTTTAAGAGATTTAATTGGCTGCTAGGCCTTTAAAAGGAAGCAGTTTTGAAGTCGCGGGTTGCCTTTGATAAAGCAGATGTGAAACGCGCATCAGGCGTTCGCACAGCTTCTCCTCCATGCTTAATTACGTTTGTTGTTTAAAATAGAATAATATGCTAAAACATTATTGGTTAAACGTTAGCCTAATTGTCAATTTTCTTAGAAATCTAACTTATCCTACTTCTATATTTAAAGCTAATTGTTGCTGGGCTAGTACTTTCACCTATGGGGGTGTGCTCCGAATATATTTAATAGTCATAAGTAGTAGGGGAAATTAACGTTACAGTAACTGCTATCAGCAAACTCTAATTTAAAACTTCTATATACACTTCTCAATAATAATCATACTAGTTGCTGGATTAACCAGACCAGAATTACATTGTATCCATACTGGGGCTGAACAACCAGAGGGTATTATAGTTCCACTTTTGCTCTCTATTCACATAGTGCTGTTACGATTTATCATTTCAGTGGAACAGCCACAATACTTTATTTGTTTAAACCAAGATTGCCCTGGGACCATCTATCTGGTCTCTATATGACAACTAGTGATTTTTTGTGACACTATCTACAAATATAAGGGATTATACGTGTGCAGAATTTTTCGGACACCATTTAATTGCTATACAGGGGAATTATAATCCTGAAACTAAAATGTAACCTCAATTTGAGGATGTGTATATAGGAAGGATATATTGATCCTAGTATTGTTTACCATAGAAGCTTTTTGCCTATTTAGGAGGATTAGCAGTGCTCACATTTTTGTATGTTTTTAAATAACACAATCACACACTACATAAACACTTGTTTTATATGGTGGCATGGTCCACAGTTTTTATAATATTAATAAAGGTTATGTTTTATGAATCAATGGTCCTACTTGCTAAATTCATACCGCCCTTCACCATCTAATTCACCCAGGTAATATAACCAATAAGTGTGCCACTATAATGCTTATTTTCTTCTTTATTATACTATAAACTTTGAAAATATTGCCTAAAGGAGAAAGTAAAAAGCTTCTTTACTCTTGGAAAATGCAATAATATAGGTGCTGAACTTACCTTATTTGATAAATATATATTCTGCTATGTGTAGAACTTTGGAATGTGATATATTTACAGTAAATACGTAGTTAAAACTTTTATTAAAAATGAATATTGCATAAATATGTTTTTACATATATATTAATGTGTTTATATGTATATATATATATGTTTGTAAATACATATATTCCCATATAAATACATAAATACATATACACACAATATATATATATATATATATATATATATATATATATATAAAACATGGAAGGGAACTGCACTCCAAGACCGGACCAGGTACACATCTCTCTCCTTTCTGTGGCAACCTGAGAGCAAGGCTGTGGGCTTAAGTAGTTTGAACTAATTTAAGACACCTGTATCCTTTTAGGACTGCAGTCTCTGCACTGCTTACAGACCCTGCCAGCATCTGCCAGTACCCAAGATGGTTCCCAGTAAGGTAGAGGGGGAGGGTTAGAGAGCTTTTTGGGGAGGGATCAGGGAGGTTGGGGGCTAAGGGGGGATCCTACACAGCAGCATATGTAAATATGCTATATATATATATAAAAAAAAATATATATATATACCTTTTATTTTAGTACTGGCAGACTTTCTGCCAGTGCTTAAGATGGCGGGGACAATTGTGGGATTGGGGAGGGAAGAGAGCTGTTTGGGAGGGATCAGGGGGTGTGATGTGTCAGGTGGGAGGCTGATCTCTACACTAACGCTAAAATGAACCCTGCAAGCTCCCTATAAGCTACCTAATAAACCCCAGCACTGCTGGGCATAATACATGTGTGGTGTGCAGCGGCATTTGCCTTATTATTACCAAAAAGCAATGCCAAAGCCATATATGTCTGCTATTTCTGAACAAAGGGGATCCCAGAGAAGCATTTACAACCATTTATGCCATACTTTCAAAAGTTGTTTCTAAATAATTTCAGTGAGAAAACTAAAATTGGGAAAAATGTAAAAAAATGTTTTATTTGATCGCATTTTGCCGTGAAATGGTGGCATGAAATATACCAAAATGGGCGTAGATCAATACTTGGGGCGCGATCCGATATACAGCACAGGTTTTGGCGCAAGCATGGAAACCTGCGCCGCCCGTAGTTTCAGCTCGCAACTCGAGCTATCACATATACGGCGCCGTATAGAAGTGCTGTAAGTCAGATAAACTAGCGATGTCCAGAAATCTGCGTAACTACAAATTTCTGTAGTCGCCAGTGACTTACGGCACTTTAGAAACTGCCGCCGCCTACAAAACCTTACTAAAGTATTAAATCTCCCATACTGTCTAACACGCCTCTCAAAAATAACCCGACACGTATACTCCTCTATCCGCAATCCCCCCTCTCACGCCTAATAATAAATATATTAACCCCTAAACCGCCACTCCCGGACCCCGCCGCCAGCTACATATGTTTTACCCCCTAATCTGACCCCCCTACACCGCCGCCAGCTACATTAAATGTTTTACCCCCTAATGTTACCCCCCTACACCGCCTCCAGCTACATTAAAATTATTACCCCCTAATGTGACCCCCCTACACCGCCGCCAGCTACATTAAAATTATTACCCCCTAATGTGAGCCCCTACCCCACTGCCACCTATTTAAACTATATTAACCCCTAATGTGAGCTCCCTACACCGCTGCCACCTATTTAAACTATATTAACCCCTAATGTGAGCCCCCTACCTTGTCACCACATACATTATATGTACTACCCCCTAATCTGACCCCCTTACACCGCCGCCACCTATATTAAAATTATTAACCCCTAATTTAATCCCCCTATACCGCCGCCACCTATGTTAAATTTATCAACCCCTAAAACACTAAAATTTCCCTACCACTAAACCTAAGTCTAACCCTACAAATAGCACTGAAAAGGGCCTTTTGCGTGGCATTGCCCCAAAGTAATCAGCTCTATTACCAGCCCTTAAAAGGGCCTTTTGCGGGGCATTGCCCCAAAGTAACCAGCTCTATTACCCGCCTTTAAAAGGGCCTTTTGTGGGGCATTGTCAAAAAGTAATCAGCTCTTTTACCTGTAATCTAATCCCCCTACACCGTTGCCACCTGTATTAAATATATTAACCCCTAATCTAATCCCCCTACACTGCCGCCACCTATATTAAATATATTAACCCCTAATCTGACCCCCCTACACCGCCTCCACCTATATTAACTATATTAACCCTAATTATATTAAGGTTAATATAGTTAATATAGTTATTATAATATATATATATATATATATATATTATTAATATAGTTAATAATTAATATAGTTATTATATTATATATTAACTATATTAACCCTATCTAACTCTAACACCCCTAACTTAATTATTATTATTAAAATAAATCTAAATAATATTACTAATATTATTCCTATTTAAATCTAAATACTTACCTATAAAATAAGCCCTAAGATAGCTACAATATAATTAATAATTACATTGTAGCTATTTTAGGGTTTATATTTATTTTACAGGTAACTTGGTATTTATTTTAACTTAGTACAATAGCTATTAAATAGTTAATAACTATTTAATAGCTACCTAGTTAAAATAATTACCAAATTACCTGTAAAATATATCCTAACCTAAGTTACAAATACACCTACCCTATCAATAAATTATTTAAATAAACTACAAATATCTAAACTAAAATACAATCAAATACACAAAACTAAATTGCAAAAACAAACAAACACTAAATAAAAAAAAATAAAAAAAAAGATTACAAGAATTTTAAGCTAATTACACCTAATCTAAGCCCCCTAATAAAATAACAAAGCCCCCAAAAATAAAAAAAATCCCTACTCTAATCTAAATTACAAAAAGTAATCAGCTCTATTACCAGCCCTTAAAAGGGCCTTTTGTGGGGCATTGCCCCAAAGTAATCAGCTCTATCTACCTGTAAAAAAAAAGAACACCCCCCCCCATTACAACCCACCACCCCCACACCCCTACTCTAAAACCCACCTTAAAAAAAAATTAAATCTTACCCCCCTCCTTACCTGTCCTGAAGACCGGCGGAGAAGGTTCTGTTTTAGGCGGTGAAATCTTCTGGCTGATTTGAGCCTTCAAATTCAAATCAGCCAATCAGATGCAAGATACTTTAATTCTATTGGCTGATTTGAATAGCCAATAGAATAAGTGCTACTGTAATTCTATTGGCTATTCTAACCAGCCAATAGAATTACAGTAGCTCTTATTCTATTGGCTATTCAAATCAGCCAATAGAATTAAAGTAGCTCACATCCGATTGGCTGATTTGAATTTGAAGGCTCAAATCAGCCAATAGGAATTCAAGGGACGCGATCATATGAAGAGGATCCTCCACGCTCTGGCTCCGGTCTTCAGTTCCAGTGTCGCCGATCTTCAGTTCCAGCATCACCGGTCTTCAGTTCCAGATGGACGGTCTTCAGCTCCACGGTCATCGGTCTTCAACTCCTCTGCTCTGCGCCGGCTGGATCCTGGAAGAAGAAGAGGTCGCCACCTGGAACAGGACCTTCTCTGCCAGTCTTCAGGACAGGTAAGGAGCACTTGGTGGTTAGACTTAGTTTTATTTAAGGGGGATCGGGTGGGTTTTAGAGTAGGGATGTGTGGGTGGTGGGTTGTAATCGGGGGGATTGTTCTTTTTTTAACAGGTAAACGAGCTGATTACTTTGGGGAAATGCCCCACAAAAGGCCCTTTTAAGGGCTGGTAATAGAGCTGATTACTTTTGTAATTTAGATTAGGGTAGGACATTTTTTATTTTGGGGGGCTTTGTTATTTTATTAGGGGGCTTAGATTAGGTGTAATTGGCTTAAAATTCTTGTAATCTGTTTTTATTTTTTGTAATTTAGTGTTTTTGGTTTTTTTTTTGTAATTTAGTTTAGTGTATTTAATTATATTTTAGTTTAGAGAATTGTAGTTTATTTAATTTAGTGATAGTGTAGGTGTATTTGTAACTTAGGTTAGGATTTATTTTACAGGTAAATTGGTAATTTTTTAAATAGGTAGCTATTAAATAGTTATTAACTATTTAACCATTTGAGTGCTAAGCACTTTCCCACCTGGGTGCTAAGATTATTTAATGTTTTTTTATTTTTTTATTTTTTGGAACAATTTATTTTTTAACTTTTTTTCAGACCCCCAAGACTTACACTGTTGGAAAGGTTAGGTGATTACCTTTCCAATGGTGGGTCTTGGGGGTCTGTAGCTGCTTACAGGCTTCTAAGGCTTCTAAGCAGCATGCCCTCTGCTCCTATACTTAACATTGTTAAGTATAAATAAAGTTGCGCGGTGACGTCATCACGTTATTGTGCGTGACGTCACCACACAAAACGGGAAGCCACGGCGATGCCTGTCACTCTACAGGCACGATCGCCGGGTTAGGAGCGGGTGGGAGCCCCCAGATCTCCCTCAAGGTGGGAGAGTGCTAGTGACGGCTCTGAGCCGTCATTAGCACCAGAGTGGGAAATTCTGTGATGGCTCAGAGCCATCATTAGCACTCAAAGGGTTAATAGCTATTGTACCTAGTTAAAATAAATACCACGTTACCTGTAAAATAAATATAAACCCTAAAATAGCTACAATGTAATTATTAGGGTTTATTTTATAGGTAACTATTTAGTTTTAAATAGGAATAATTTAGTTAATATTATTAATATTATTTAGATTTATTTTAATAATAATTAAGTTAGGGGTGTTAGAGTTAGATAGGGTTAATATAGTTAATATATAATATAATAACTATCTTAACTATATTAACCCTAATATAATTAGGGTTACTATAGTTAATATAGGTGGCGGCGGTGTAGGGGGTCAGATTAGGGGTTAATACATTTAATATAGGTGGTGGCGGTGTAGGGGGATTAGATTAGGGGTTAATATATTTAATATAGGTGGCGGCGGTGTAGGGGGATTAGATTACAGGTAAAAGAGCTGATTACTTTGGGAAAATGCCCGCAAAAGGCCCTTTTAAGGGCTGGTAATAGAGCTGGTTACTTTGGGGCAATGCCCGCAAAAGGCCCTTTTAAGGGCTGGTAATAGAGCTGGTTACTTTGGGGCAATGCCACGCAAAAGGCCCTTTTCAGGGCTATTTGTAGGATAAGACTTAGGTTTAGTGGTAGGGAAATTTTTGTATTTTAGGGGTTGATAAATTTAATATAGGTGGCGGCGGTATAGGGGGATTAGATTAGGGGTTAATAATTTTAATATAAGTGGTGGCGGTGTAAGGGGGTCAGATTAGGGGGTAGTACATATAATATAGGTGGCGGTGCTGTAGGGGGCTCACATTAGAGGTTAATATAGTTTAAATAGGTGGCAGCAGTGTAGGGGGCTCACATTAGGGGTTAATATAGTTTAAATAGGTGGCGGCAGGGTAGGGGCTCACATTAGGGGGTCATTATTTTAATATAGATGGCGGCGGTATAGGGGGATTACATTAGGGGTTAATATATTTAATGTAGGTGCGGGCGACGCTGCATATTGGATCGCGGCCCTGGGGTTGTCTACTACACTACACTAAAGCTAAAATTAACCCTAGAAGCTCCCTACATGCTCCCTAATTAACCCCTTCACTGCTGGGCATAATACACGTGTGATGCGCAGTTGCATTTAGCGGCCTTCTAATTACCAAAAAGCAACACCAAAGCCATATATGTCTGCTATTTCTGAACAAAGGGGTTCCCAGAGAAGTATTTACAACCATTTATGCCATTATTGCACAAGTTGTTTGTAAATAATTTCAGTGAGAAACCTAAAGTTTGTGAAAAAAAATTGTTAAAAAGTGAACGATTTTTTTTATTTGATCGCATTTGGCAGTGAAAAAGTGGCATGAAATATAAAAAAATGGGCCTTGATCAATACTTTGGGATGTCTTCTAAAAAAAAATATATAAATGTCAAGGGATATTCATGGATTCCTGAAAGATATCAGTGTCCCAATGTAACTAGCGCTAATTTTGAAAAAAAGTGGTTTGGAAATAGCAAAGTGCTTCTTGTATTTATTGCCCTATAACTTGCAAAAAAAGCAAAGAACATTTAAACATTGGGTATTTCTAAACTCAGGATAAAATTTAGAAACTATTTAGCATGGGTGTTTTTTGGTGGTTGTAGATGTGTAAGAGATTTTGGGGGTCAAAGTTAGAAAAAGTGTGTTTTTTTCAATTATTTCCCCATAGTTTATATTTTTTTATAGTAAATTATAAGATATGATGAAAATAATGGTATCTTTAGAAAGTTCATTTAATGGCGAGACAAACGGTATATAATATGTGTGGGTACAGTAAATGAGTAAGAGGAAAATTACAGCTAGACACAAACACCGCAGAAATGTAAAAATTGCCCTGGTCCTTAAGGGAAAGAAATTGAAAAATATCCTTGTCCTTAAGGGGTTAAGAACAGAATAGGATGTCTCTCTAGGCAGTAACTTCCTACTCAAATATAAAATGGGATGTTCGCCATATTCTAATTCCTGTGATAACACTGCCCCCAAACCCACATTAGAAGCATCCGTCTGTATCAGGAAATGATTTGTGAAGTCTGGACAACATAAAACAGGCTGGCTACATAAAAATTTTTATGTTTCTGAAAGGCCTGTTCATATAAGTTCGTCCAGCGAACCTTCTCTGGAGCAGTTTTCTTAGTAAGAGTTAAAGGTCCTGCTATTGTTGCAAAGTGGGGAATACATTTTCTGTAATACCCTGCAAGCCCCAGGAATACTCTCACATGTTTTTAGTTTTGGGAGTTAGTCAATTCATTAGTGCTTCTACCGTATTCACTAAGGGTTTTTTTACCTGACCTCCACCCAACCAACATATATCCTAAATATTAAATTTTTGTATTCCCAATTGAGCACTTTGATGGATTTTCAGTTAAGCCAGCCCTCCTTAATGACACCAACACTGCCTTATTTTTTTCCAAATGATCTTCCCTGTCCTCACTATAGACAACTACATCATCTAGGTAAGCAGCATTAGCCTCTGAAAAGGAAGCATTAGGAAGGGAAAAAGACCAAACAGAGTAAAGAAAGCAGTTTTTTCCCCTCAGTGGTATCTGCCCAATAGCCTTTGGTCAAAACAATGGTGCTTAAGTACCTAGCCTTGCAGAAACGTTCCAACATATCTTCTATTCTAGTCATTGGAAATGCATCAAATTTAGAGATCATATTAACCTTTCTAAAATCAATACAAAACCTAGCAGATCCATTGGGTTTAGGAGCCAACACAATGGGCTACACCATTCACTTTTGGACTCCTTTATCACCCCTAGCTCAATCATCTTTTCCACTTCTAACCATGCCACTTTCTTCATTGCTTATGGCAAGCAATAAGATCTCTGTTTAACCTTCAACCCTGGTTGGGTCTCAATATGGTGGGCAATAAGATCCATTTTTCAAGGAAATTTGGAAAACACATCACCAAACTCACCCAACATATTAAGCAATTCATTTCTCTGTTCTGTAGAGAGGGTCTCTCCTATTGGTATCTGGCTGGTTTCCTCAAGATTAATCAGTTGGGAACCTAATGCAAATTCTGTGTGATCAGGAAAAAAACAGTACACTTTCCTGATCTCTCCAGGGCTTAAGCAAGGTAACATGGTAAATTGGCATCTCCTTTCTTTTCCATGGCCAATAGATTTCATAGTTTATAGCTCCTACTTTCCGTAACACTTCATAGGGTCCTTGCCACTTGACTGAGATTTGACTCAGCACTTGGTAACAATAGAAGAACCCTGTCACCGGGAAAAAAACTGCCTTAACCTGGCTCCTTTATTGTATTGTTGCTCCTGTATCAAGTGGGCATTTTGAAGGTTTTTTTTCTGCCAGCATACCAACTAAATTCAATAGCTTCCTTAATTTAAGCACATACATACCACATTATCTGACTGGGGTACTTGCTCCTCCCACATTTCCTTTACCAAGTCAAGAATACCTAGGTTTTATAGGTTGGCTCCCATAAAGTAATTCAAAGGGGGAAACTTTTCTAACTGCAAAAAGAAGGGGAGGAAGTAATTTATCTCAATAACGTGGACACAAATTTTTATAACATTGATTTTAAGTTACATTAAACTGCTCCACTAGGCCATCAGTTTGAGGAAGATAAACTGATGTCCTAAAGGTTTTAATTTTTAGGAGTTCACATACTTCTTTGAGTTGATGTGACAGAAAGTTGGTGCCCTGCTCTGTTAGTATCTCTTGTGGAATTCCTACCCAAGAGAACAACTAAAATAATTATGAGGCTATCACCTTAGATGAGGCTGATCTAAGAGTAATAGCCTTAGGGTATCTGGTAGCATATTAAACAATAACAAGTATATATTGATACCTAGAGGCACTCTTTACCAGAGGACCAACTAGATCGACCGCTATCCTTTTAAAGGGTATACCAACCATAGGAAGAGGAACTAATGGAACTTTCTGTGTACCTTTAGTTTTCAACTTCTTTATACATTTCTGTCCAGAAGAAGTAGGTCAGCACTTCCTGGTTCAAATCAGGTAAATCAAATCAGTGCGAAATATATCAGATCCCATAAAAGGAAAAATATTTCCAATGTTAATACACTGGGAAGAGTAAGATTGAACATCCCCCTTACTTGCTGACTCCAGTACTGTTTCAAAACATTCCCAGTCACGCCCGAGAATGATGGGGTAGGGAAGTACTGGTACCACCCTTATTAACATTTGCATATTATGTCTCTGAGGAGAAACAGTTGCTGTAACTGCAGAGTAAGATTTAATATCACAATGAATACATTCAATATGCACCCTTTTCTTATCATCAACAACACTGTTCCCATAAGAGAATGACATACTAAAGTCTGGCTACAACCAGAGTCTACTAAGGCTGGAACTTCCTGACCATTTATTTGTACAGGTGTAACAACCTTAGTTACAGTGGTATGTACACACAGCCCTTTTGCAGTATATGATTGTGCATAACCACATTCCATATATGGACAGTCACACTTTAAATGACCTACCTCCCCACAGGAAAAATACATAGTCCTGCACAGTAATATCCTTGTGTGCAGACAGTATTAATGTTGGTGCAATTGTGGGGGGAGGTCTAGGCTCATGTCCATTTTCAGTCTTTCTAGGCTGTCTGGGGAACTGTCTCGTGGGGGCACATGATTGACAAAAATATGGCTCCGATCAGCTACTGTCCCTTGTTGTAGATGGCCACCCTGAAGAATGTGATCAGGATTTGGCCCTGATATTAGACAGTCCCTGCTCATAACCCCTTTTTCAAAACTGCTAGAACAAGACTTTTGCAGACAAATAATTTTCCATTAACTTTACCACCTCAGAAATATTGGAAACTTGGTGACAACATACCTACTCTTTTCCTCCAGAGGGCAGGATAACAATGAACTGCTCAACAACAATCAGCTCTGCAATCTCTTTTGCTAACCTGGTCTCTGGTTTCAGCCACCTCCAACATAAATCCCTCATAACTTGGGCCACAACTCGGGGGCGAGACCCTGGCATAAATTTATCTTGTCAGAACCTTTATCTATAGGTGCTAGCAGAGATTCCCAGATTGTCCAGTATGACTGCACGCACCAAATCATAATTCACTGCTTTTTCATCTCCCAAAGCTCTGTAGGCAACTTGTGCTTCCCCAGTGAGCTGTGGGGCCAGCCATATTGCCCACTGTTCTTTGTGCCACTGCAGGACCTTTGCTACTCTTTCAAAAGTAATCAGAAAGGCTTCTGTCTCATCCTTTGGTCCCATTTTTGATCATTTTAAATCATATTGATTGCCAGAACCAGCAGGAGTGGGGTCACTTTCTGCATGTGCTACTCTGGAAGTGATCTGCTAAATAACCTGCAGCTGGGCTGTTAGCTGCTGTGCCAGTTGTTTCAAAGAATTCCCAGTCACACCCGAGAATGACGGGGTAGGGAAGTACTGGTGCCACCCTTATTAACATTTGCATATTATGTCCCTGGACAGAAACAGTTGCTGTAACTGCAGTGTAAGATTTAACATCACCATGAATACATTCAATATGCACCCTTTTCTTAGCATCAACAACACTGTTTCCCATAAGAGAATGACATACTAAAGTCTAGATACAACCAAAATGTGCTAAGGCTGGAACTTCCTGAACATTTATTTGTACAGGTGTAACAATCTTAGTTATCTTGGTATTTACACACAGCCCTTTTGCAGTATATGATTGTGCATAACCACATTCAATATATGGACAGTCACACTTTAAATGACCTACCTCCCCACAGGAAAAACACATAGTCCTGCACAGTAATATCCTTGTTTTCAGACTGTACTAATGTTGGTGCAATTGTGGGGGAAGGTCTAGGCTCATGTCCATTTTCCTTCTTTCTAGGATGTCTGGGGGACCTGTCTCATGGGGGCACATGATTAGCAAAAATATGGCTCCGATTAGCTACTGTCCATTGTTGTACATGAGTCCCCCCCCTGAAGAATGTGACCGGGTTTGACCCTGGTATTAGACCATCCCTGCCCATAAAACCTTTTTTTCAAAATTGCTAGACTTTTGCAGACAAATAGTTTTCCATTATTTTTACCACCTCAGAAATGTTGGAAACTTGGTGACAACATACCCACTCTTTTCAAGGGCAGGATATCAATGAACTGCTCAACAACAATCAGCTCTGTAATCTCTGTTGCGTTCCTGGTCTCTGGTTTTAGCCACTTTCAACATAAATCCCTCAGAACTTTGGTGAGACCCTGGCAGAAATTTCTCTTGTTGGAACCTTTGTCTATAGGTGCTCACAGAGATTCCCAGACAGTCCAGTATAGCTGCACACACCAGATCATAATTCACTGCATCTTCATCTCCCAAAGCTCTGTAGGCAGCTTGTGCTTCTCCAGTGAACTGTGGGGCCAGCTATATTGCCCACTGTTCTTTGGGCCACTGCAGGACCTTTGCTACTCTATCAAAAGTAATTAGAAAGGCTTCTGGCTCATCCTCTGGTCCCATCATTAAGCATTTTAAATCATATGGATGATTGCCATAACCAGAAACAGTGGGGTCACTTTCTGCATGTGCTACTCTGGAAGTGATCTGCTGTATAACCTGCTGCTTGGCTGTTAGCTGCTGTGCCAGTTGTTGCTGTTGGGAAAACAGCTGCTGTATGAATTTCCACTGCTGCTGTTGTTGTTGGGTCTGTTTTTCAAGCAACCATTTTAACACTTGTTCAGCTTCCTTTATGATTCCTCTGTATCACTGTTTCTGCTCACCTTGGCACAGACCAATCCCACCGCTGCCACCATATGTGATAGTGTCCACTGCAGAGTTTATTTCAAAAGAACAGGACACAGTTTTAAGTGAATAAACATTCCTTTTATTTGTAATTCTCCACAAAACAGTACTCTTTCATTCAGAGACCAGGTAGCTTATAGCTCTCAGCCACATGTCCTGCAGGTTCATTATCTCCTCCCTGTCTGTGGTAATCTGAGAGCAAGGCTGCTGTTTTAATTAGTTTTAACTAATATAAGACACCTGTATCATATTAGGACTGCAGTCTCTGCTCTGCTTACAGACCCTCCCAGCATCTTGTCTATAGAAAGGATAATCTTTCTTTGGTTTGTAAACTCCATTACAAACACCAATCCGTCTTGTCGACTTTTATAATTTTATATTATTTTCATTTTTTTTTTATCCTTGGTATTTTGAATTTTATCATGTTTTTTTTAATTTTCTATTTTCAGTTTTTATTAGATATATTTCTTTGCACATATAGATATATTTCTTTGCACATATAGATATATTTCTTTGCACATCTACATATTTGCATTTTCAAACATTAGATTCGTTGCACATAAGGTTTTTTGTACACATATGTTCACATAACAAGTATATCTACATATACTTATATATTTTTCTTTTTAATCTTTCACCATTGGTATTTATATTATTAAGATTAGCTGCACTAGTAATTATTATATATTGCATCCAGATCCGATCTTCTTTCAAGTATAGCACCCTCTCCAGATATTTATTCATAAGGCATTTTCACATTATATTTAAAGAGATGTGTCACATAGGATCCCTATGTAAAAGTACTTTCAAACCGTTTTTTTTTTACATCTTCTCACTTTAAGCTCTTAAGTTATTTGTGCAATATTTTAATTAAACATTCTTTTCCAGACAATGTTAATATGAGTGTTACTGATAATTATAATGTATTTTTGAGGTGTTTTGTGCAACTTTTTTCACAGAACCAGAAGTCTTAGTCGGCATTGTTTACTATTGTGCAAAACACGATTATGACCTTGTGGCTGTATTTACTACCCACTTGTAATATGAGTAGTGCGCACAAAAAGGCACATTTTCACCCCAACACAAGCGCATGGGAGCGTTGCACTCCAACTGTAATCCAGCCTATCACCACCCATCAGCACAATGAAGTTCAGACCACTTAGTGAAATATATCAACAGCCTGGCAAATCCAAACAGGTAATTTCTTGATGGTCTGAAGATTTTTTGAATATCGAGGCCACAGTCTTTTATAACCATAAATCAGATGTTCCAGAAGACTTACTAAAACGTTACATAGCCTAAAAATAAGAAAAGGGAAACTTTATAACATTGATATCTATGGCTTAGAAGAGAGAATGTAGATAAGTAATATGATATAAATATTCAATTACTGTATAATAAGGGACTTAATACATTTAAGCTTGATATATTTGAATTAAGAAATAGCACTATATCAAAATGATTGTGATCTCAAGTTGCAGGGTGAAAGCTCAGATATAATTTGCTGAAGTACTTCTTCACAGACAGGGTGGTTGATTCATGGAATTGATTTCATATAGAGGTGGCAGTTAGAAATACTGCAAAAGAAATCAAGAATCTGAAATTTTTAAGGTTATCCATTCCAATCCATCGTAAATTGTTGAAATAGCCTACTTATAATTTGCTTTTTAAAAATATTCATAGCATTATATCAGCACATATAGCAAATATGGAGAAAGAGAATGTCAGTTTTTAACTTCTATAGTAAGTGCTGTTTCAGTTATACATATTGGGGCCTATTTATCATATGTCTGTCTGACCTGATCCGACACTGCGGATCAGGTCCAACAGACATCGCTGAATGCGGAGAGCAATACGCTCTCCGTATTCAGCATTGCACCAGAAGCTCTTGTGAGATGCTGGTGCAACACTGCCCCCTGCAGACTCGTGGCCAATCGGCAGCCAGCAGGGGGATGTCAATCAACCCGATCGTACTCGATCTGGTTGATTTCTGGCGATTCCTGTCCGCCTCATCAGAGCAGGCGGACAGGGTTATGGAGCAGCGGTCTTTAGTCTTTAGACTTGCCAGAAACACAGGCCTTCAAGCTCTGTTCGGAGCTTGCTAGATAGGCCCCATTGTCTGTTTTGTGGTATACTTAGTTCACATATTAATAAACACATTTTTTTGCTCGGAAAAAAAAATGTCTTAGATTTAAATACAGAGCTCAAATCCTATTTTTAAATTATGAAATAGATTTTCCATTTATAAGGGTAAATTTATCATGGTGCTATAGCGAATCATGTTTGCCGCACATCGATAAATGACGATAGCATAAACTGCTAGCATTTATCATTACACCAGCCGTTCTTGTGAACTGCTGGTGCAATACTGCCCCTTAGCAGGGGGTGTCAATCAACCTTATCGTATTCGAGCAGACTGATTGCTGTCTGCACCTCAGAGGTGGTGGACGAGTTAATGAGCAGTGGTCTTAGGACCGTTGCTTCTTAACTTCCGCTACAGGCGGAACTGAAGCGGAGTTGGACGGAAGCAGCATCCGCTGCTTCCTAAATCGACCCCATATTGTTTACTAATTTTAATAGTTTTACTGATCCAAATGACTGCTCTTGTAGCGGACTGGAATAGCTTAGAAAAAAAGTAGAAATAGAAGTTATCACAGGATTTTTTGAATGTGAATTCTAAAGTTTTGAAACGGGAGCCATAGTTGCAAAGTATATAGAGAAATCATTTTTATTAGTGGTACTGAGCAACAATTAGTTGCTGTGCCATAATATTACAAAAAAAATCTCTATTGAATTAATCTTCCAAAGCTCAATGAAAGCTTAGAGAAATTTTAAATATTCAAAATGAAAAAGAAAAAAGATGATTAACAATCGGCCAGATTACGAGTTTTGTGTTATGACTCATAACGCTGCTTTTTCACTACCGCTGCTATTACCAGTCTTTCAGGTATAGCTGTACTACACACCTTTTTGGCCGTAAAGCAACATAACTACCGCAGCTTTCAAAAAGTCCTTTTTCAATGGGACTTCCATAGCACCAGTATTACGAGTTTAGCCTGGGAGGCCAAAAAGTGAGTGGTACAGTCTATACCGACAAGATTCGTTCCCCCATCTAAAGTCAGTAGTTATGGGTTTTGCGCTACAAAACTGTAGCATAAAACTCATAACTAAAGTGTTACAAAGTACACCAACACCCATAAACTACCTATTAACCCCTAAACCGAGGCCCTCCCGCATCGCAAACACTAGTTAAATATTTACCCCTAATCTACCGCCCCCAACGTCACCGCCACCACTATACTAAAGTTATTAACCCCTAAACCTAACCCTAAGTCTAACCCTAACACCCCTAACTTTAATATAATTAAAATAAATCAAAATAAAAATTACTATAATTAACTAAATAATTCCTATTTAAAACTAAATACTTGCATATAAAATAAACCTTAAGCTAGCTACAATATAACTAATAGTTACATTGTAGTTATCTTAGGTTTTATTTTTATTTCACATCTAAGTTTGTATTTATTTTAAATAGTCAGTAAATAGTTAACTATTTAATAACTTCCTAGTTAAACTAAATACAAATTTACCTGTAAAATAAAACCTAACACCTAACATTACACTAACACCTAACATTACACTAAAATTAAATAAATTACATTAATTAAATACAATTATTTAAATTACAAAAAATAAAAAAGAAATTATCAAATATTTTAACTAATTACAGCTAATCTAATAGCCCTATCAAAATAAAAAAGCCCACCAAAATAAAAAAAACCTAGCCTAAACTAAACTGCCAATAGCCCTTAAAAGAACCTTTTGTGGGGTGACACGGAAGAGTCGGAAGACCCTGAATCCGCATGGTGTGGACGGACGAGGATCCGGAACAGCGTACAACAAGACCGAGGAGGTCTAAAGTCAGAGGTACCGGGGCATGAAAGGGAGCGGAGGTACACAAGCTATACATAATTAATACATATTTGTCTGCTGACCGGGACTTTCGAAAAAACCTGACTGAACTTTGCTATGTTTGTACTATCTACACAAAGGCTATTGGTCATATATTGATACTTGGGAACATGTTATACAGGGTCTGTTTAAACAGCGCAGTACATAAAAGCAGAAGTTAAGAATGGTAGCGCTGGTCTGATTTGAAGAGAGAGAGGGGGGCATATAATTACAATTACACTATTATTACTGCAACATAATTGCCCACAGAAATAACAAGAAATTCACAGCTTAAAGCTTGTCTGGACATCACTTGAAACCTTTTTTTTGGTTTTGTTGCTTTGAACCATTTCTCTTTTTTTGCTATTTGTATTTTTGGTGTTTGGGCAAAAACACCAGGTTTATATTGCAACACTATGCAGCAAGATATGAATCAAGATGGATCAGCTGTGGTCACCTACTACTCATTAAAAGAAGTAAATGAGAGGGACATTGACAATGTTGAAGTAGAGCATATATTCTCACATGATCGTAAGAGTTTTGATCTCCCTATGCTTTTTGATGAGATGGAGCGCCTGTTGATTAAGGAAAAGAAAATTAAATGGGATATTTCGAAAAGTACTTAGCCCTCAATATGATACCTAGGGGCCTGCGAATCAGTAAATTTCCAACTTTTGAAACTGATGACCAGGAGTTTATTGATATGTGGAACCTCATCTTAAGTGACTGTTCTGGGCGACTAATGAAGTTACTGATAAGTTATAAAACAGAAATGTTGAATGCTATCAGGGTTGACATTTGTGATGTACAAACTCTTTTAAATAATTTTTGTGCCAGTATTGATTTTCCCAAATTTGACGCAGTATTACAAAAGACAATCAGAGAAGTTAAGGAGGAGATTGTTAGTATTAAGCATAACAAATTTTTAAGGGATAAATCAGACTATGATAATAATAAAATTTACATTTGGAATAGAGGTCAAAGATTTCAATACAGGAGGAGCCAGAACAGGGGGTACAAGAGAGGATGAGGTAGGAGACAGAGAAGTAGGGGCAATAAAACTGTCACTTTCTCAGACAGTGAGGCTGATTCTGGGGATGATAACACATATTCAGCTGAGGAAGAAACCCTTCAGGACACGGTTAATAGAAATACTAATTACAACAGGTTTTCTGGTAGGGGGAACATGCACACTAGAATGGATATGAGACAGGGCCCTAATAGGGTACATGCAGCTCAACGCTCTGGTAGACCTAGGTTTCAACAACAAAACACACAGCAACAGAGAAGATATCAACCATCTGCAAATCCTGTTCCTTCTTTAGAACAACAACCTATGAATGAGATAACAAATAGAGATGAAGAGTTCTCACAGATTGAACAGGTTTTTCACATGGGTCAGCGCTCCAGGGGAGGTGGGACGGTCATTATGCAACCCGAACAAGGGAGGTATCCAGTAAGGCAAACCAGGATGCCATCAAAATATAAACCGTCATAAATCTATCTGATCATGCTTTGACAAAAGAAGAGTACAGAGTGTTAGGTTTGGGCTTGGGTTTTGTACCAACTGCAAACTTCAATTTGTTTAATACAATGTTAGATCTCAACAAATTTGTGCGCAATCTAACACTCTGTAAACACTTCAGAACTAATGATTCAGAAATCCCCTCAGAACAACCCCAGGGGCAAACTAATCCTAATATATATCAAGGGTTTCAATTCCAGGATGTATGTGACCTCATTGCTCTGAGGGGTTTGGAACAGGAGACAGGAACTGATATTGCAAATACTCAAACCACATTGCACAAGAAATATAAGAATCCCTCCACTTTCTACCCCATTCAGAGCAGGGGGAATACCATAGAGACCTTTTACAGAAGAGTTGAGGCTGACTTAAGAGCACTCAATCAGGAGAAGAAATCAGTGAAAAATAATCTAAGTGTACGTGAACAACAAGCTATGAAATCATTAAGTGACAATATGAATATTGTCATAAAGCAGACAGATAAGGGGGGCTCTGTAGTTGTTATGAACAGGTCACACTATATAACTGAGGCCTTAAGGCAATTGGGAGATACCAATAGTTACACCAAACTTAAGGGAGACCCAACAAATGTGTTTCAGAGACAGCTTATGCACCTTTTGGATGGGGCAGTGGAAGAGGGCTTCATTGACAATGACACCTGTCAATATTTATATGTCAATCACCCTATTATTCCAATTTTCCACCACCTACCAAAGGTGCATAAAACAACTGAGAACGTGCAAGGTAGGCCGATAGTCAGCGGAATAGGGTCCATGTTAGAGAACCTCTCAGAGTGGCTAGATGATCTATTACAACCCTTGGTCCTAGCCCTTCCTAGCTACATTAAAGACACAAAACATGTTTTGAATCTGATTGATCAAATCACATGGACGCAAAATTCCTTGTGGCTCACTGTGGATGTCACAGCATTGTATTCCTCAATCCCCCACCATCTAGGATTAAAGGCTATTGAATACTTCTTAATCAATGAGACGTCCTATGATGAACCTTTCAGAGCCTTTGTGTTGGAGGTTACAAAGTTTCTCCTCTCACATAATTATTTCCAATTTGAGGATGATTACTATCTGCAGAAATGTGGGACCGCTATGGGTGCTAAATTCGCCCCCACTTATGCCAACCTATTCATGGGTTGATGGGAGCGGTCGCACATTTATGCAGATAGTAACACCTTCCGACCTGCAATTAGGATGTACCATCATTTCATAGACGATTTGCTGTTTGTTTGGGACAGTGAGAGATACTCGGTAGATGAATTTATGCAATATTTGGGTCAGAACGAATCGAATTCAATTTGCATTTCACATATGAAACAGACAAACAAAGAATCCATTATTTAGATGTAGAGCTCAGGGGGTGGCAATCAGGTGAAATTACATCAGAAGTGTACAGAAAACCCATTTCAGGAAATAGTATACTGCATGCCCAGAGTTGCCATCCCAAACAAGTGCCATATTCTGTGGCCAAGAGACAGTTCATTTGTCTCAAAAGGAACTGTACCCAAGCAAAAGACTATAAATGTCATGCTGATGCATTGCAGGATAGATTGAAAGAAAGGGGATATAGTGTTAGAGTTCTCAAAAAAGCCAGGAATGAAGTAGACAAATTAAAAGAGAATCCCTTTTGAGAGATCGCATAAAACCCAACGGTCAATCCGAGCGCAAACTGACATTTGTTACGGATTATTCAGAACAATACCACACCATCTGTAATATAATCCGGGGACATTTTAAATTATTGGCAGCTGATGATGGTCTAGCTGATGCAGTCAGTAAGGGCTGCAGATTTTCGTATCGAAGAAATAAATCGATGGGTAGCATTTTGTCTCCCTCACAACTCAAAAAACCTGCTCCAGCTATACAATCATCTTGGCTTAGGCATAGGGGCACATACAGATGTGGGAATACCCAATGTAAGGCGTGTGAACATGTCCATATAGGCTCATCTTTCCAGTCTTGTACAACAGGGGAAAGATTTGAAGTGGCAGCCTGTGTGAACTGTAGATCTACGTATTGCATCTATCTTGTATGGTGCACAGTTTGTAACCTTCAATACATAGGTTTAACGACAAGGGAGGTACGTTCACGGATACGTGAACATTTATCAACCATCAGAGCACCCCCATAGTAAATCATTTTGTTAATACACACAATAAAGATTGCGCAAGCCTTAGCTGGATGATAATTGAGAAAGTCCAGGCCCGGGGGAGGGGTGGAGACAAGTTCCAGATTTTATCCAGGCAGGAGATGTACTGGATATTCAGACTTCAGACCAAGGTACCCTTTGGTCTGAACTCTGAATATGACTTTATCAACCATTGGAATTGATCTTGTCATCCGCCTATCCCCCGGGTCCCTTCATAAACTAATTATTGTCACTCTCATGTATCTCAGCCCCATGTATCTTTGCTCTATATTAACTGATAGCACTGATGTGTGCATAGGATTGAAGAGTACCCTTAATTATACTTGATAATAAAAGCCCTATGTTTAAGATATATCGAGTTATACCTAAAAGCATATATTCCTTTTGCTCCTTAATTTCTTTTCTTTTCTTTTCTTATCTTATCTTTTCTTATCTAAGGCCCTGTAGGGTACAAATGTTACATCCTCAGTAATGGATAATATACAAAAAAAAACTAATTAGGCAGTTTAGTTCCTTTAAATGGGATTCCAGTGAAAATTTTGGAAGTACTTTTTCTCCAAGTTTTATATCTATGTTTATATCCATTTACCCATCAGTATGGGCCATCTCAAATCATTTATGAAGGTAGAAACTATGCAATGTATTTACAAGGTTGGAAAGCAATGTTTGAACACATAGAATTTAAGATATTGTTGAAGTGCATATTTCACATTGCAAGAATCAAAATATACATTCTATCACATTGTTTAATGAAAAGATAAAAAGCATATTATGTAATGTACCTTTAAAGCCCTAATTGATGTTTAAAATTTCCACCAATCAAATCCCAGTGTGGGGTTTTTAAACCATAGTGTGTGTATGGTGTTTTAGGACTATGAGTACGGTGCAAGCCGAAACATGTTAGTCTATTTTTTTCTCCAGTAGGGCATGTACCCTCCATGTTTTAATTATATTTAAATAAAGAGACTTTTATTTTTAACCACAGCAACTGACTTTCTGCTTATTTTTTAAATAAAACCTAACACCTAACATTACACTAACACCTAACATTACACTAAAATTAAATAAATTACATTAATTAAATACAATTATTTAAATTACAAAAAATAAAAAAGAAATTATCAAATATTTTAACTAATTACAGATAATCTAATAGCCCTATCAAAATAAAAAAAGCCCCCAAAATAAAAAAAACCTAGCCTAAACTAAACTGCCAATAGCCCTTAAAAGAACCTTTTGCGGGGCATTGCCCCAAAGAAATCGTCTCTTTTACCTGTAAAATAAAAATACAAACAACCCCCCAAGCATTTAGCTCTTTTTCGGTGCCCAAAGTCTCTAAGCTAATAATAAAACCCACTCAATAAACCCTTAAAAAACCTAACACTAACCCCTGAAGATCCGCTTACAGTTTTTGAAGACCAGACATTCATCCTCATCCAAGCGGGCAAAAGTCCTCTTCAAAGTGGCAGCAAATCTTTAACGAAGCCGGGAGAAGTCTTCATCCAAGCGCCAAGAAGTCATCCTTCAGGCGGGCAGAAGTCTTCATCCAGACGGCATCTTCTATCTTCATCCTTCCGACACGAAGCGGCTCCATCTTCAAGACATCTGGCACGGAGCATCCTCTTCATACGGTCCTAGGCATACACTGAAGGTTCCTTTAAATGACGTCATCCAAGATTGAATTCCTATTGGAACAGCCAATAGAATGCAAGCTCAATCCTATTGGCTGATTGCATCAGCAAATATGATTTTTTACCCTTTAATTCCGATTGGCTGCAAGTGGATCTTTGGGGGTTAGTGTTAGTTTTTTTAAGGGTTTCTTGGGTGGGTTTTATTTTTAGCTTAGGTATTTTGGGCACCAAAAAGAGCTAAATGCCCTTTTAAGGGCAATGGCCATCCAAATGCCCTTTTCAGGGCAATGGGGAGCCTAGGTTTTTAGGTATGCTTTTTTTTTAGGGGGGGGTTGGTTGTGTGGGTGGTGGGTTTTACTGTTGGGGGGGTTGTTTGTATTTTTTTTACAGGTAAAAGAGCTGATTTCTTTGGGACAATGTCCCGCAAAAGGCCCTTTTAAGGGCTATTGGCAGTTTAGTTTAGGCTAAGTTTTTTTTTTTTTATTTTAGGGGGCTTTTTTTATAGGGCTATTAGATTAGCTGTAATTAGTTTAAATATTTGATAATTTCTTCTTCGTTTTTGTAATTTAATGTTTATTTTTTTTGTAATTTAGTTAATTGTATTTAATTAATGTAATTTATTTAATTTTAGTGTAATGTTAGGTGTTAGTGTAAGACAGGTTAGGTTTTAATTCACAGGTAAATTTGTATTTATTTTAACTAGACAGTTAGTAAATAGTTAATAATTATTTACTAACTAGTCTACCTAGTTAAAATAAATACAAACTTAGCTGTGAAATAAAAATAAAACCTAAGATAGCTACAATGTAACTATTAGTTATATTGTAGCTAGTTTAGGATTTATTTTATAGTTAAGTATTTCGTTTTAAATAGGAATTAGTTAGGTAATGATTTAAGTAAGTTTTATTTGGATTTATTTTAATTATATTAAAGTAAGGGTTAGGGTTAGACTTAGGGTTAGGTTTAGGGGTTTATATATTTATTTAGTGTTAGTGATGTGGGAGGCCAGAGGTTTATTGGTTAATAACTATAGTATAGTGGCAGCGGCAACGTTGGGGGCGACAGATTAGGGGTTAATAAATTTATGTAGGTGGCAGCGATATTGGGGGCGCAGATTAGGAGTTAATAAGTGTAATGTAGGTAGCGACGATGTCGGGGGTGGCAGATTAGGGGTGTTTAGACTCGGGATTTATGTTCGGGTGTTAGGTATAAACATACATTTTCTTTCCCCATAGGAATTAATGGGGCTGCTTTACACTCCTTTATTGCAGGTCTTAGGCTTTTTTTTAGCTGGCTCTCCCCATTGATGTCTATGGGGAAATCGTGCACGAGCACGTAAAATCAGCTCAAAGCAGCACTGGTATTTGTGTGCGGTATGGTGCTCAATGCAACTATATTGCCCGCTAACGCAGGTTTTTGGAAAACCTGTAATAGCAGCGCTATTAAATGTGAGCAGTGGAAATAACTTGCAAGTTATTACCGAGCCGCTCAAATGCAAAACTCTTAATCTGGCCGAATGTGAGCTACAAAAAGGAACTGGAAAAGAACAAGAAAAATCATACGGCTAGATTACGAGTTTTGCGGTAAGGTAAAAAAGCAGCGTTATCAGGTCCTAACACTGCTTTTTCACTACCACTGCTATTACAAGTCTTGCAGGTTTAGGGGCACTGCACACTTTTTTGGCCTTACCGCAAACCGACTTACGTAAACTTCGTAAACCCTTTTTTTATGGGACTTCCATAGCGCCGGTATTACAAGTCTGTCCTGGGAGGCCAAAAAGTGAGCGGTACACCCTATACAGACAAGATCCGTAACGCATTCTAAAGTCAGTAGCATAAAACTCATAACTAAAGTGCTAAAAAGTACACTAACACCCATAAACTACCTATTAACCCCAAAACCGAGGCTCTCCAGCATCGCAAACACTATAATAAAATTTTTAACCCCTAATCTGCCGCTCCAGACATCGCCGCCACTATAATAAACATATGAACCCCTAAACCGCCACACTCTCACCTCGCAAACACAAGTTAAATACTATTAACCCCTAATCTGCTGTCCCTAACATCGCCACCACCTATATTATACGTAATAACCCCTAATCTTCCGCTCCGGACATCGCCGCAACCTACATTATATTTATTAACCCCTAATCTTCTGCCCCAAACATCGCCGCCACCTACCTACATTTATTAACCCCTAATCTGCTGTCCTCAACGTCGCCGCCACTATATTAAATTTATTAACCCCTAAACCTAAGGCTAACCCTAACACCCCCTAACTTAAATATAATTTAAATAAATCTAAATAAAATTCCTATCATTAACTAAATAATTCATATTTAAAAATAAATACTTACCTGTAAAATAAACCCTAAGCTAGCTACAATATAACTAATAGTTACATTGTAGCTATCTTAGGGTTTATTTTTATTTTACAGGCAAGTTTGTATTTATTTTAACTAGGTAGAATAGGCTACCTAGCTAAAATAAATACAAATTTACCTGTAAAATAAAACCTAACCTAAGTTACAGTAACACCTAACACTACACTACAATTAAATCAATTCCCTGAATTAAATACAATTAAATAAATTAAATTAAATTAAATTAGCTAAATCACAAAAACCCCCACTAAATTACAGAAAATAAAAAACAAATTACAGATCTTTAAACTAATTACACCTAATCTAATAGCCCTATCAAAATAAAAAAGCCCCCCAACATAAAAAAACCCTAGCCTAAACTAAACTACCAATAGCCCTTAAAAAGGCCTTTTGCGGGGCATTGCCCCAAAGAAATCAGCTCTTTTACCTGTAAAATACAAAATACAAAACACCCCCCCAACAGTAAAACCCACCACCCACACAACCAACCCCCCAAATAAAATACTAACTAAAAAACCTAAGCTCCCCATTGCCCTGAAAAGGGCAGTTAGCTCTATTGCAGGCCCAAAGCCGAAAACCTAAAAAATAAACCCACCCAATACACCCTTAAAAAATCCTAACACTAACCCCCGAAGATTCACTTAGCTGGAGAAGTCTTCATCCAAGCGGCAAGATGAAGAGGATGCTCAACGTTGGATGTCTTGAAGATGGACCCGCTCCACGCTGGAAGGATGAAGATAGAAGATGCTGTCTGGATGAAGATTTCTGCCCATCTGGAGGACCACTTCTGCCCGTCTGGAGGACCACTTCTGCCGGCTTTGTTGAGGACATCTTGCCGCTTGGATGAAGACTTCTCCCGGTAAGTGAATCTTCGGGGGTTAGTGTTAGGATTTTTTTAAGGGTGTATTGCGTGGGTTTATTTTTTAGGTTAGGGCTTTGGGCCTGCAATAGAGCTAAATGCTATTTTAAGGGCAATGCCCATCCAAATGCCCTTTTCAGGGCAATGGGGAGCTTAGGTTTTTATAGTTAGTATTTTATTTGGGGGGTTGGTTGTGTGGGTGGTGGGTTTTACTGTTGGGGGGTATTTGTATTTTTTTTTTTTACAGGAAAAAGAGCTGATTTCTTTGGGGCAATGCCCCGCAAAATGCTCTTTTAAGGGCTATTGGTAGTTTAGTTTAGGCTAGGGTTTTTTTTTTAATTTGGGGGGGCTTTTTTATTTTTTATAGGGCTATTAGATTAGGTATAATTAGTTTAAAGTTTGTAATTTAGTGTGGGGGGTGTGATTTATCTAATTTAATTTAATTTATTTAATTGTATTTAATGTAGGTAATTTATTTTATTGTAGTGTAGTGTTAGGTGTTACTGTAACTTAGGTTAAGTTTTATTTTACAGGTAAATTTGTATTTATTTTAATAACTATTCTACCTAGTTAAAATAAATACAAACTTGCCTGTAAAATAAAAATAAACCCTAAGATAGCTACAATGTAACTATTAGTTATATTGTAGCTAGCTTAGGTTTTATTTTATAGGTAAGTATTTACTTTTAAATAGGAATAATGTAGTTAATGAAAGGAATTTTATTTAGATTCATTTAAATTATATTTCAATTAGGGGGTGCTAGGGTTAGGGTTAGACTTAGGTTTAGAGGTTAATAAATTTAATATAGTGGCGGCGACATTGGGGGCAGCAGATTAGGGGTTAATAAGTGTAGGTAAATTGCGGCGACATTGGGAGGGGCAGATTAAGGGTTAATAAATATAATGTAGGTGTTGGGGATGTTGGGGGCAGCAGATTAGGGGTTAATAAGTATAATATAGGTGGCGCGATGTCCGGAGCAGCAGATTAGGGTTTAATAAGAATAATGTAGGTGTCGGCGATGACGGGGGCGGCAGATTAGGGGTTAATAAGTGTAAAATTAGGGGTGTTTAGACTCGGGGTTCATGTTAGGGTGTTAGGTGTAAACATAACTTTATTTTCCCCATAGGAATCAATAAGGCTGCGTTACTGAGATTTATGCTGCTTTTTTGCAGGTGTTAGACTTTTCGCAGCCGGCTCTCCCCATTGTTCTCTATGGTGAAATTGTGCACGAGCACGTACAACCAGCTCACCACTGACTTAAACAGCGCTGGTATTGGAGTGCGGTAAGGAGCACAATTTTGCTCTACGCTCACTTCTTGTCTTTTAACGCCGGGTTTATAAAAACCCCTAATACCAGCGCTGTAGGTAAGTGAGCGGTGAGAAAATACTGCTCATTAGCACCGCACAGCTCCTAAAGCAAAACTCGTAATCTAGCCAATAATTTTTTTTGTATAATTGACATTCAAATATTTAATGGATTTTCCAGATTATGAATTTATTGTTATAATATAGTTTAGTAAACAAATATTTCTCTGTTTGTGTAAGTGATAATTATAGCATTTTTAAAAAAAAAATAATTACCTTTATTTATTTATTTTTGCCAAAAAACTTTCTGTTTATTCTTATTAATTGCAAATATATTTATTACATTTACATGTATTCATTGTGCTGTAGAAATTATACTGTTAAATAATTTGCTTCTTTTCCACGCATTTATAAATTATTCTCAGGTTTACAATCTAGTGTAGGCAAGATTTATCTCAAGAAGAAAACATTGAAATCTAGCCCATTTGTATTCAGCTATTAAAGTTTGAGAGTTGTAAAGAGTTACAGTATAATTTATTATAGAGTGACAGAGACTGGAAAAGGCAATAAGCAAAGAGAGTGATTCATTTGTAAGTTTACAATAAAGAAACTACTTCCAAGATGCTATTTTCAGTGCATGCTGACTTAATGTATTATCAATACTGAATGTTGGAATATAAGGATTAGTCTTCTGAAACTAAATATGATCTGCTCTGATCAATATAAATGTCATTGATCACTGTACATAGAGAATATATTGTATGCTTTAAAGCCTGCTATTTAAGATAAATAATCAGAGATGACATTGCAAGTAATAGTATTTTATCATTACAGGGATATTAGATTAATAGAAAGTATATTAACTTTTTCACTAAGGACTTTTTCCAGGCCTCGCATAATACTATACTGTCACTAACACAATAATATATTTGTTGCATGTACTACAGAAAAATAAGTGACCTTGAAGTGTCTTCAGAGAAAGATAGATCTTAGAACTGCATAGTATGACATTTATTGCAGTTCTTTATCTGTTAATGATTCCTTTATGATTCCTTTATGCCTTTACGGCATTGTCTAAAAATTAAACATGTGCTGTGATTGACTAGCTAATGAAAGCAGTTAGTTTTTATATTACGTATGGATCATTTGGGTCCAATAAGGCATGAAGTTAAGGACCCTATGTGCTATTCTTTTCAAAGCCCAGACTGTTCTATAAAAATAGGCTACAGCTGGCTAACTACATCCATGTATAATTAAGGAACTGTGTATTATGCAAAATAATTTAGAACAAATATAAATAAAAACATACATATGTAATATATATGCAAAATGTGAGTATGGACATTGACACAGATGGGAACTTTTCATCACAATGATGCTACTTAACATTGTTATGAATGAAAGCAGGGAAGTTTAAGCTTGCAACACCTTGGTGAATAAAAAAACAAGTAACAGCTTAAGTATGTCAGAGGTTTATACCAATGAATTAATCCTGTATAGATCTATTATAAATGTTACCTACATTATTCACATTTCAACAATTTAGTTTTTTATGTTACCCAGTTAGTGAATTTTTAAAAGAAATTTAGATCTACACTCCCTAATCGAAGAAGCAAATAACTGACATTAGAGGAAGTTTATTGATGTTAGTGTGACCAATAGTACAAATAAAGTGTATAGATTAAATCCCAGCTTTCACATTATAGATCAAATGTTTGAGTGGAAATGGCTTACTAAGAGTCTCCCTGCTCTAAGTTTGAAGCAAAATGGAGGGAGGGAAACAGGACTTCATATTTAAAAGTGTAGTTTCTCTTGTCTTAGGGGTTTAATGCCCTTCTGTTTAGTTTATATGGTGAAGAAGAAGCTCTATTACTTAATTGGCTATATCCCATGGCTATAGTAATGTCTACAGTAGTCATCGCCTCATAGCTTCCTGGGCTTTTTGCCATTCATTTTAAAGATGAGCATTCTCTTTTTTTATTTATGACCATGTACCCTAATTGGTTCCCGTTGGTAATTAGAGTTTCCTTTTGTACTCTGAGTTACCCCCAAGTATGTCTAATTAAAATAATAATAATAATAACAATAATAATAATAATAATAATATATATATATATATATATATATATATATATATATATATATATATATATATATATATATATTAGCATTCACTTGCTTTCAGGAGTAGAGTAGGAGTATTGTTTCTTCCGCATGAGGAATTTGTGTTTGGTACAAAAGACAAGGTATGAGTGATTTATGTGGCATAGGAAACTTCCTCAAAATTATCATTACTGGGATTAATAAGAGCACGGGTTACTTATTATCATCATTAAAGAGTTTATCTTATCTCATATGGAGGATAGCTAGATACAGTAAAGTAGGGAGTCATCTTTTAAAGAAGGTCAAACTTAGAATAAGGGAAGATAAGTAATATCAATATTATGATGGATTGGTTTTTCTAGCTAAATGGAGTAGTTACTGGGATGAAGATGAGGGTAAAATTGTTTCTCTAGTGAAAATGGTATTGATAAGTAGCGTTAACCATGTTATCTAGCTTTATACCAATAAATAATGTTCAACACAGCAGTACAAAATAAAGAGATTTTTAGATAAATCCTCTCAAAAATGTAAAAAAAAGTTCCAGATAGTAGCTAAGCACATCTGCTGTAGAAGGATAATAAAAAAGATGATCTTCAAGAAATCATAATACAAAGTGATCTTATACGTAATTAATAGCAAAGAACTTTGAATTGTACTTGTTTGCTAAGTGAGTCCAGTAAGCTTCTTGTTGCAAATTATTTAACCTATTTCCCTATAAAGTCTGATTTGTTATTTTTATTTTAACAATCTTTTATTGAGATTTTTAATATTGACAAAATGTAACATGTCTATTGACAACAATACTAAAAGAACATGCTAGAAGTTGTTATAAGCCAGCAAATAATCACAATTACAGTAACGCGTACAGATCTTTGCTGTGTGCGTATAATTCAGGGACCTCTTTTTTTAAAAAGGATTAGTAGATACATTATTAAATCATAAACAAACAGAGGTGGTTCTTAGTGCATTAACCTAAGTTACACGTGCAAACAATAACAATGTAGAAGCGCACAACGGGACCCAAATGTAATGCAAAGTTAAGAGTGAACAGTACCTGAGAGCACGCTGAAGTACGGCACACTGTGGAGAGTGGGAGAAGTGCTGATTACAGGAGACCTGCAGCTGTGTGCGCTCTAAACCCGGTCTTTGAGCCGCATCAGAAGGTAATAGAATATAAGAATAGAATATCCAAAAGTAGCTGAGCTCATTGTAGCGCAAAAGGACTCCTTATTAAGTAAAAATTCCAAATTTATTCAAAAAATACAGAGTAAAAACATGACAGCTTCCAGTAGCTGTGAAAAGCACTAAGGTAAAAACAAACACAATGTCTTGCGATCAGGACCTCACGCAGACATGTTTTGTGCGGTTGCGCACTTGGTCACTGCCATAATAGTAGACACAATAGTAGACACAAATATAGAATTTCTAAGTACACATCCACAACATATTTAGCAAGCTAGAGTATCTAACATCTTTAATGCCAATAGACATATTGCAATGAAATCTCATTTTAAGTGAGATAAATATACCTCCTATATTATACATGGTTACTCTTGGGCCTTTATGAGGACATATGGCACAGGGGAGGCAATTTAATGATATATATGGTCACTTATGGACCATATGACACTTGGTTTAAGAAGTATGTAAAAGTAGCACAACATCTAATGATATGGATATGAATCTTATGATATAAAAGTAAAATGGTGTGAATAATAAGGCTGAAACTCCCATATACAGATGTTTTAATGCTACTGAAATTAAAGTGTTACTAAAGAAGGTAAACTGCAATGTAACATATCATAGGAAAAACTAGTATTTTTTCTCAAACAAAGTAGGGAAAGTAAACTTGGTAAATTTTGACTTTACTGTATAGCCAAATTGCCATATATATCAATCTAAAAGAATATCCTGTTAAATAGAGATGGATTTAGGGGTGACAAATATAGTAATCCCAACCCAGAAGGAGCAAAGCATTATTCTTAAAGGGGTAAAGATGTGATTTAAGCGAACAATGACATCAATAAACAACACCAACTATAGGGAAAAGCAAATATTTACAACTAGAATATATGTACTACATATTAATGCTGTTGTGGAATGCAATATGATCAGATCCCAAAAGTTTTGATAAGTCAAACAATTATAATAATTAATAGATGTTTACTATAGGAGTATTAATTGCATATAGGTATACGAAGATAACTATACCCTGTTCCAAATTATTATGCCAATGATATATTTCTCATTTACCTAAATAATTGATGTAAACAACAGTCAGCATAATTCTCATGTTATCAACTATTAAGAGTAAAATTCAAATTTTATTGAACAAACCTCCTAATGATAACAGTATTTTTTTGCAAAATAAAAAACGTACAATGCACTGTTCCAAATTATTACACACAGAGAGTTTCAAAACACTTTATAGGTTGTAAAGAACTGAAAATTGTCATTTGTTGTGTTTGCAGCATATTTACTGAAATCAAAGGCTATTTCAATCAAACTTTGAACAACATTTTAACTTTTTAAACATTTTAACAGGTCACGTTACATTTTAACATAGGACCCCTTATTTGATAGCATCTTCACAAGTCTTGCATCCATTGAACTTGTGAGTTTTTGGACAGTTTCTACGTGAATTTGTTTGCAAGATGTCAGAATAGCCTCCCAGAGCTGCTGTTTGGATGTAAACTGCCACCCACCCTCATAGATCTTTTGCTTGAGGATGCTCTAAAGGTTCTCAATAGGATTGAGGTCAGTGGAGGATGGAGGCCACACCGTGACTTTCTCTCCTTTTATCCCCATAGCAGTTATTGATGCAGAGGTATTCTTTGCAGCATGAGATGGTGCATTGTCATGCATAAAGATGATTTTATTATGGAAAGCATAGTTCTTCCTTCTGTACCAGGGAAGGAAGTGGTCAGTCAGGAACTCCACATACTTTGCAGAGGTCATCTTTACACCTTTGGGGACCCTAAAGGGGCCCATCAGCTCTCTTCCCATGATTTCGGCTCAAAACATGACTCCACCACCGCCTTGCTGATGTTGCAGCCTTGTTGGAACAGGTTGGCCGTCCACCAACCATCCACTTCTCCATCCATCTGGACCATCCAGGGTTGCACGGCACTCATCAGTGAACAGGACTGTTTGAAAATTAGTCTTCATGTATTTTTCTGCCCAATGCAGCTCTTTCTGCTTGAGAACATTGGTTAGTGGTGGCCAAATGGAAGGTTTATGCACAGTTGCAAGACTCTGGAGGACTCTACACCTTGATGTGCGTGGGACTCCAGAGGCACCAGCAGCTTCAAATATCTGTTTGCTGCTATGTAATGGTATTTTAGCAGCTGCTCTATTGATCCGATGCATGGATCTGGCAGAAATCTTCCTCAATGTGCCTTTATCTGCACAAACCCGCCTGTGCTCTGAATCAGCCACAAATCTCTTAATAGTGCAATGATCACGCTTACGTTTTTGTGAAATATCTAATGTTTTCATACCTCGTCCAAGGCATTGAACTATTTCACTCTTTTCGGCACCAGAGAGATCCTTTTTCTTCCCCATAATGCTTGAAAATGGTGCTCTGCTTAATAATGTGGAACACCCTCCATTTGTTATTTTTTCCTTTAATTGGCCTCATCTGGCAATCTAATTATCACAGGTGTCCGAGATTGTTTTCAGTAATCAAAAGAGCCCTGAGACACAATGCCATCCATGAGTTAAACTGAAAAATAAAATGTAATCTTTGTGAGACTGAAATAGAATTTGCATAATAATTTTGAACAGGGTGTATATAGGGTAAAAAGTTAGATCAGATAGTGTTAATGTTAAAGTGCATAGGCGATTAGCTCCTACGTACAGCTATTCAAATGATCTATTATGTATGAAAACGACATAGTAGGCATCATTTATAGTCAGGCAGAGAGTATATATAAATACAGAGACTCCTAAATGCTGAATTGTGTTAACATATAAATGCCTATTTATACAGTGATAGAGAATAAATAGTACTGCAAAGAAGGAGACTATCTTCACACTAAACATACAGGTTCAATCCCAGAGTGTAGGTGACAGGGTTATAACAAAATAAAAGGTTTCTAGGTAAGATGGGTAAGTGAGGCTGTTAATTAAATATCTTATTCTCTCAACTGGATTTGAAAATCCATTTGTTCCTATGCCACATGCAAAAATTGAAGAATTAGAGTTCCTCTGGATGTCCCTTCTGGTAACACATCCCAAAAGCTGACAGCTGAAAGAGAAGTAAATATCCATTAAGGTATAGGCATGAGGGTTACCAAGGGATATTTCACGGACCAGGCATCTAGAGAAGGGACATTAGCTCCTGCGTTCTGGACAGCATAACGGGGCTTTAAGATTGTGGAATGCTTGGCCATAGGAAGTGAAGTTCTTGGCACCCAGCTCCCCAGGTTCTTCAGTTCAGAGTCTATCCTAAGTCCCCCCTTCGACCGGCCGCATCTCCAGGTAGCCTAGGACAGAATTCTCTCCACCAGCCGGCATACCGGTGCCAGGTCGCTTATGTGTCGAGACGCCTGGAGGAGTGGCCCTTGACAAAAATTCACCATCTGTGGTTGTCAATGCGACTGTGTAATTAGCATCCACTGGGTCCACCATAAGATCTCTGTCATACCTGTCATCATTTGAATGATTTGTTGAGAGCGGGACTGATCCCTGACTGATCCATGAATTTTGTCCTCGTCGCTCTGCTCAGCTCTCAGACTCCACCATTCTAAAAGGGCTCTGGCTTCTGACTCCCTTGTAAGCTAATATGACCCTATTTTTTCAGGCAGATTTATTTCTGTTATATAGGAGCTCCAAGATGATAAAGTGTGTTAGGCTCAGCAGATTATAACTGCTCTACCCGGCCATATTTTCAACCTGGTGGGGGGGGGGGTCGGTTGATGGAAAGGTGACGTAGGCCTCTGCCTTTAATTTCAACCAGTTCTTAATGTGGGAGCACAAAGCTAGTGGTATTGTCAATGTCTAACTCCAAGACTTAGCCTTGATAAATATTTAGTCTTAGAAGGAAGGATTAGATTGTGGTTTTAAGATAGTCCACAGATTATATGGGCTGTAGACAGAGCTACTTTTTTTCATGTCTGATCTTGGTCGTGGCTTAGACTTGCCCGCAAGGCTGATTTTTAATTGCCTCAATTTTCATCTTAATTTTTTTTAGAAATCATTCTTTATAAACATTAAAGGGACACTAAACCCAGTTTTGTTTTCTTTCATGATTCTGATAGAGCTTGCAATTTTAAGCAACTTTCTAATTTACTCCTATTATCAATTTTTCTTCGTACTCTTGCTATCTTTATTTAAAAAGCAGGAATGTGATGCATAGGAGTCGGCCCATTTTTGGTTGCGAACCTGGGTTATGCTTGCTTATTGGTGGGTAAATGTAATTCTCCAATAAGCAAGCGCTATCCATGGTGCTGAAACTAAAATGGGCTGGATGCTAAGATTTGCATTCCTGCTTTTAAAATAAATATAGCAAGAGAACGAAGAAAAAATTTATTATAGGAGTAAATTAGAAAGTTGCTTAAAATTTCTGAATCATGAAAGAAAAAAATTGGGTTCAGTCTTCCTTTAGTAAATTCACTTCAAGCTTGCAAACTTTATACAGTCTAAACACCCCTAATCTTACACTTATTAACCCCTAATCTGCTGCCCCCAATATTGTCGCCACCTACATTATACTTATGAACCCCTAATCTGTCGCCCCCAATGTCGCCGCAACCTAACTACATTTATTAACCCTTAATCTGCCTCCCACAACGTCGCCGCCACTATACTAAAGTTATTAACCCCTAAACCAAAGTCTAACCCAAACCCTAACACACCCCTAACTTAAATATAATTTAAGTAAAATTACTATTATTAACTAAATAAATCCTATTTAAAATTAAATACTTATCTATAAAATAAACCCTAAGCTAGCTGCAATATAACTAATAGTTACATTGTAGCTATCTCAGGGTTTATTTTTATTTTACAGGCAACTTTGTATTTATTTTAACTAGGTAGAATAGTTATTAAATAGTTATTAACTATTTAATAACGACTTACCTAAAATAAGTACAAATTTACCTGTAAAATAAAACCTAATTTAAGTTACAATTACACCTAACACTACACTATAATTAAATTAATTACCTAAATTAACTACAATTAATTACAATTAAATTAAATAAACTAAAGTACAAAAAAAACTAATTACACCTAATCTAATCCCCCTAATAAAATGAAAAAGCCCCCCAAAATAAAAAAAATCCCTACCCTATACTAAATTACAAATAGCCGTTAAAAGGGCTTTTTGCGGGGCATTGCCCCAAAGTAATCAGCTCTTTTACCTGTAACAAAATACAATACCGCCTCAACATTAAAACCCACCACCCACACACCCAACCCTACTCTAAAAGCCAGCCAATACCCCCTTAATAAAACCTAACACTAACGCCCTAAAGATCACCCTACCTTGAGACGTCTTCACCCAACCGGGCAGAAGTGGTCCTCCAGACAGTCCGAAGTCTTCATCCTATCCGGGCAGAAGAGGTCCTCCAGACGGCCAGAAGTCTTCATCCAGGCAGCATCTTCTATCTTCATCCATCCGGAGCGGGTCCATCTTCAAGACATCCGACGCAGAGCATCCTCTTCTTTCCGACGACTAACACTAAATGACGGTACCTTTAAGTGACGTGATCCAAGATGGCGTCCCTGCAATACCGATTGGCTGATAGAATTCTATCAGCCAATCGGAATTAAGGTAGAAAAATACTATTGGCTGATCCGATCAGCCAATAGGATTGAGCTTGCATTCTATTGGCTGTTCCAATCAGCAAATAGAATGCAAGGTCAATCCTATTGGCTGATTGGATCAGCCAATAGGATTGAATTTCAATCCTATTGGCTGTTCGGATCAGCCAATAGGATTTTTTCTACCTTAATTCTGATTGGCTGATAGAATTCTATCAGCCAATCGGATCTGAAGGGATGCCATCTTGGATGACGTCACTTAAAGGTACCATCATTTATTGTTAGTCATCGGAAAGAAGAGGATGCTCCATGTCGGATGTCTTGAAGATGGACCCGCTCCACTCCAGATGGATGAAGATAGAAGATGCCGCCTGGATGAAGACTTCTAGCCATCTGGAGGGCCTCTTCTGCCTGGATAGGATGAAGACTTTGGACCGTCTGGAGGACCACTTCTGCCCGGTTGGGTGAAGACGTCTCAAGGTAGGGTGATCTTCAGGGGGTTAGTGTTAGGTTTTATTAAGGGGGGATTGGGTGGGTTTTAGAGTAGGGTTGGGTGTGTGGGTGGTTTTAATGTTGGGGGGGTATTGTATTTTTTTTACAGGTAAAAGAGCTGATTACAATGCCCCACAAAAAGCCCTTTTAAGGACTAATTGTAATTTAGTATAGGGTAGGGATTTTTTTTTGGGGGGGGGGGCTTTCTTATTTTATTAGGGGGATTAGATTAGGTGTAATTAGTTTAAAAAACTTGTAATCATTTTATTATTTTCTGTAATTTAGTGGGGGGGGTTTCGTACTTTTTTAAATTAATTGTAATTAATTGTAGTTAATTTAGTTAATTAATTTAATTATAGTGTAATGTTAGGTGTAATTGTAACTTAGGTTAGATTTTATTTTACAGGTAAATTTGTACTTATTTTAGCTAGGTAGTTATTAAATAGTTAATAACTATTCAATAACTGTTGTACCTAGTTAAAATAAATACTAACTTGCCTGTAAAATAAAAATAAACCCTTAGCTAGCTACAATGTAACTATTAGTTATATTGTAGCTAGATTAGGGTTTATTTTATAAGTATTTAGTTTTAAATAGGAATTATTTAGTTAATTGTAGTAATTTTATTTAGATTTATTTAAATTAGATTTAAATTAGGGGGGTGTTAGGGTTAGGGTTAGACTTAGGTTTAGGGGTTAATACATTTAATATAGTGGCGGCGATGTTGGGGACGGCAGATTATGGGTTAATAAAATTTAACTAGTGTTTACAAGGCGGGTTAATATATTTATTAAAGTGGTGGTGATGTCCGGTCGGCAGATTAGGGGTTAAAATTTTTAGTTAAGTGTTTGCGATGCGGGGGGGGAAACTCGGTTTAGGGGTTAATAGGTAGTTTATGGGTGTTAGTGTACTTTTTAGCACTTTAGATTAGAGTTTTATGTTATGGCATTAGCCCATAAAACTATTAACTACTGAGTTTTAAATGCTGTACGAGTCTTGACAGGCTGTACCACTCACTTTTTCCAAGACTCGTAATACCGGCGTTAGGAAATCCCATTGAAAAGATAGGATACCCAATTTCCGTAAGTGGATTTGCGGTATGCTCGAGTCACGGAAAATAAGTGAGCGGTACACCTCTACCTGCAAGACTCATAATACCAGCGGGCGTTAAAAAACAGCGTTTGGGACCTCTCAACGCTGCTTTCTAACCCTAACGCAAGACTCGTAATCTAGACGATAGTTAGGTATTGAAATGCTAATAATGCTAGACACATGCATCTACTTCATATTAAAAAAATAAATCTGTGTATCTCTCCTACACCCTACTGGGAGATTAATTGGTGCTATTGTCTCCTGTTTAAACATTTTTTCCAACAGAGAATATTATTTTATTCATATTTTCAGAGTAGGTGGTGGTTTCAACAGACAAAACAGCTATTTAAAATGTCAAATTAAAGGTAAAGGAGCAGTGTGCAAACCCCAGCAGGTAAAATGGACCATTAGTGGGAACCATTAATGGAAACACATAAGTGTGGAATTTTTGTCCCTATAGCAAAAAGAACTCTCTTTAAACAGTAAGCGAAAATATTGGTGAAGTGATGCTTAATGCAATTAGAACTTGATCTTACCTTTACATGAGCATCTACGGTAGAGTACAAATTAAATGGGACAAAATTGAAAAGCTTAAAATGTTCAGATATTTTATTCTATATCTTTATGTACACTTACATTGCCTAATATTAGTAAGAAATGTGTCCTCCTTTAGCTAAAATTACCTCCTGAAAACATTTAGCATTGACTTCAACTTCATTGTCGTAGAACCACACTTTTATAAAAAAAAAAAAATTCATCAAGTGTTCTTTTGTTAAACAGTTCATTTTACTAAAATGTTTTTTCAGAATGCTCCACAAATTTTCTATTGGGTTTAAGTCTGGAGAAAAACCAGGCAAGGCAAGCACATAGATTTTGTTGTTTAAACTATTGAATTGTTGCATGGGGCCAGGTCGTGTTGAAATTTCCTTGCAAATATCTGCAGGAATAGCACAACTCTCTTTGATGAATTCATTATACCATCAATTAAAACTAGGCTCCAAGTATTACCTGTGTGAACCCCCAAAACATCTGTTTGGAGGATGTTTTAAAGTTTGCATGACATGGGTTAACTCTTTTTGTTTTACAATTGCTTCATCTGACAACACTTGCTCTGTAAACTTGAACAAGAATATGTGATTCATCACTGAAAACTGCCTTTTTCTAATTATCAGGGAGCCAAAATTTATACTTTTCAGTCCATGCCAACTGTTTTATCTTCATGGGAGATATCAACAATTGTTTTCGTTGGCTTTCTTGCCTTCCACCAAGCTTCAAGAAGCTTATGTCATGCAGTTGAAACATCAATGTCAACCCCAGTAACCGATAAATCTCTCTAAAGGTCCTTGCTTAATTTTGTTGGATGGATTTTATTGTATCTGAGTAGAATTTTATCAGTTTTAGGGGTGACTTTTTGCTTTCTTCCCCATCTTCTTTTTTTGCTTTTGAAACAATCCAAAAATCATTGTATACCCTAAAAAGTACTAGATTTTTCAATCCAATGGAAAAAGCAATATAGCTCACAGACATTAATGTGTGATCTTTGAGAGCAATGATTTTTGTTCACTTTCTTGGAGTATAGTCCATTTTCACATACACAAGAACAAAATTTATCCCACATAGAGTACAAAAAATAGCAAGCACTTGTAACAGACACCATCCCCCAACTGAAGCTCAAGTGGCTATCCTTTATCTAAAACCAGATAAAACCAATTTGAGCTAGTCAAGGTCAGACTCCCATACTCGTTCAATGCAGATCGAACCAGTTTGAGCTAACATCTGTCAACCAACTTAAAGGGATACTTAACCCCATTTTTTTCTTTAATGATTCAGAAAGAGCATGCAGATTTAATCAATTTACTCCTATTATCATTTTTCTTTGTTCTATTGGTATCTTTATTTAAACAAGCAGGATTTTAAAGCTTAGGAGACCGACCATCTTTTATTGAGCGCTTGGGTTGAGAACCAAATGTAGCCACCAATAAGCAAGCGCTATCCATGGTGCTGAACCTAAAATGGGCCTGCTCTTAAGCTTTACATTACTGATTTTTAAATAAAGATAGCAAGAGATCAAAGAAAAAATGATAATAGGAGTAAATTAGAAAGTTGCTTAAAATTGCATGCTCTAATTGAATCATGAAAGAAAAAATTTGAGTTTAGTATCACTTTAAAATCTCAGAAGAATATAAACTTGTACCAATTAATTTACACGCTGCTGTATGAATCTAGCTTAATTTTGGAAGGAAACCCCATCTATGGCAGATACGTTTTGAATGAGCTAAAGTAACCTCAGCAAATATTCTCTGCAAACAAAAGGGAAGAGAAACCTAAGAATAGCTGAATACACTTATCATTCCCTGAGGTAGTAGCCCTTCATAACATTGTTCTGCATAAGTCTATCCTTAAAGGAGTAATAATTAAGGATAGTAAACACATCCCTGAGTTTCTCTGATGCAACATTGCATGGGCTAATGACCCTTTAAATGGACACTAAACCCATTTTGTTTTCTTTAATGATTCAGATGGAGCATGCAATTTTAAACAACTTTCTAATTTACTCCTATTATAAAATTTTCCTTGCTCTCTTGCTATCTTTATTTAAAAAGAATAGAAACAGAGATATTGATGGAAGATAAGATCCATAGGCCCAGCAAGTTTGCCCGATATTTACTAAAACTATAAACGTATCTAGTTTGTAGGATAGCCTTATGTTTGTCCTAGGCATTCTTAAATCCCCCAACAGTGTTTGTCATTACTACCTCTTGTGGAAGTTAATTCCATAAAGAATTGTTTCCTCAAATTACCCTTCAGCTTGAGATCAGGGCCCCTTGTTCTTTAATTTTCCTTTTTATGTAAAATACTCACAGCCTCAGTTTTAATAATCCCTTTAATATACTTGAAAGTTGCTATCATATCACCTCTTTCCCTTCTCTCTTCTAAGCAGGAATGTAAAGCTTAGGAGCTGGTTCATTTTTGTTAAGCATCTTGGTATCGCTTGCTGATTGGTGGCTAAATGCAGCCACCAATCAGCAAGCACTATCCAGGGTGCTGGACCTAAAATGGGCCAGCTCCTAAGCTTTACATTCCTGCTTTTTAAATAATAGCAAGAGAATGGAGAAAATTTGATGATAGGAGTAAATTAACAAGTTGCTTAAAATTGCTTACAATGCTTTTATCTAAACTAAACAATTTTGCGAGCATGAGAGAAGAGAAGCAGTAGTAGATATGTAATTAGATGTTAAAGCTTCCGGAAGATAATAAGAGGGTGTAAGCTTTTTGTGAGGGACTCATGTTGACTGTTAAAAGCATACATTTTATATAATTGCATGTTATGTTTCAATACAATAAGATATAAATAGGTGCCATGGTTATCCTTTGTTAATCTTGTCAGCAGGATGATTACCTGAGCCAACCTGATCAAACACATGGGATTCCTTAAATGAATATGAGAAATGGGTTAATTTCTTCTTGGATAACTAAGGCAGGAAAGGTGAGAGTAACCAGAGTACCAATAGCTACAAACTCTTGAGTAATGGCTGTCTTAAGCCTAGATTTGGAGTTCGGCGGTAAAAGGGCTGTTAACACTCCGCGGGCTTTTTTCTGGCCGCACCATAAATTTAACTCTGGTATCGAGAGTTTAAACAAATGCTGCGTTAGGCTCCAAAAAAGGAGCGTAGAGCATTTTTACCGCAAATGCAACTCTCGATACCAGAGTTGCTTACGGACGCGGCCGGCCTCAAAAACGTGCTCGTGCACGATTCCCCCATAGGAAACAATGGGGCTGTTTGAGCTGAAAAAAAACCTAACACCTGCAAAAAAGCAGCGTTCAGCTCCTAACGCAGCCCCATTGTTTCCTATGGGGAAACACTTCCTACGTCTGCACCTAACACTCTAACATGTACCCCGAGTCTAAACACCCCTAACCTTACACTTATTAACCACTAATCTGCCGCCCCCGCTATCGCTGACCCCTGCATATTTTTTTTAACCCCTAATCTGCCGCTCCGTAAACCGCCGCAACCTACGTTATCCCTATGTACCCCTAATCTGCTGCCCTAACATCGCCGACCCCTATATTATATTTATTAACCCCTAATCTGCCCCCCTCAACGTCGCCGACACCTGCCTACACTTATTAACCCCTAATCTGCCGAGCGGACCTGAGCGCTACTACAATAAAGTTATTAACCCCTAATCCGCCTCACTAACCCTATCATAAATAGTATTAACCCCTAATCTGTCCTCCCTAACATCGCCGACACCTACCTTCAATTATTAACCCCTAATCTGCTGAGCGGACCTCACCGCTACTATAATAAATGTATTAACCCCTAAAGCTAAGTCTAACCCTAATACTAACACCCCCCTAAGTTAAATATAATTTACATCTAACGAAATAAATTAACTCTTATTAAATAACTTATTCCTATTTAAAGCTAAATACTTACCTGTAAAATAAATCCTAATATAGCTACAATATAAATTATAATTATATTATAGCTATTTTAGGATTAATATTTATTTTACAGGCAACTTTGTAATTATTTTAACCAGGTACAATAGCTATTAAATAGTTAAGAACTATTTAATAGTTACCTAGTTAAAATAATAACAAATTTACCTGTAAAATAAATCCTAACCTAAGATATAATTAAACCTAACACTACCCTATCAATAAATTAATTAAATAAACTACCTACAATTACCTACAATTAACCTAACACTACACTATCAATAAATTAATTAAACACAATTGCTACAAATAAATACAATTAAATAAACTAGCTAAAGTACAAAAAATAAAAAAGAACTAAGTTACAAAAAATAATAAAATATTTACAAACATAAGAAAAATATTACAACAATTTTAAACTAATTACACCTACTCTAAGCCCCCTAATAAAATAACAAAGCCCCCGAAAATAAAAAATTCCCTACCCTATTCTAAATTAAAAAAGTTACAAGCTCTTTTACCTTACCAGCCCTGAACAGGGCCCTTTGCGGGGCATGCCCCAAGGATTTCAGCTCTTTTGCCTGTAAAAAAAAACATACCATACCCCCCCCAACATTACAACCCACCACCCACATACCCCTAATCTAACCCAAACCCCCCTTAAATAAACCTAACACTAAGCCCCTGAAGATCTTCCTACCTTGTCTTCACCATACCAGGTTCACCGATCCGTCCTGGCTCCAACATCTTCATCCAACCCAAGCGGGGGTTGGCGATCCATCATCCGGTGCTGAAGAGGTCCAGAAGAGGCTCCAAAGTCTTCCTCCTATCCGGCAAGAAGAGGACATCCGGACCGGCAAACATCTTCTCCAAGCGGCATCTTCAATCTTCTTCCATCCGGTGCGGAGCGGGTCCATCTTGAAGCAGGCGACGCGGATCCATCCTCTTCTTCCGTTGTCTCCCGACGAATGACGGTTCCTTTAAGGGACGTCATCCAAGATGGCGTCCCTCGAATTCCGATTGGCTGATAGGATTCTATCAGCCAATCGGAATTAAGGTAGGAATTTTCTGATTGGCTGATGGAATCAGCCAATCAGAATCAAGTTCAATCCGATTGGCTGATCCAATCAGCCAATCAGATTGAGCTCGCATTCTATTGGCTGTTCCGATCAGCCAATAGAATGCAAGCTCAATCTGATTGGCTGATTGGATCAGCCAATCGGATTGAACTTGATTCTGATTGGCTGATTCCATCAGCCAATCAGAAAATTCCTACCTTAATTTCCGATTGGCTGATAGAATCCTATCAGCCAATCGGAATTCGAGGGACGCCATCTTGGATGACGTCCCTTAAAGGAACCGTCATTCGTCGGGAGACAACGGAAGAAGAGGATGGATCCGCGTCGCCTGCTTCAAGATGGACCCGCTCCGCACCGGATGGAAGAAGATTGAAGATGCCGCTTGGAGAAGATGTTTGCCGGTCCGGATGTCCTCTTCTTGCCGGATAGGAGGAAGACTTTGGAGCCTCTTCTGGACCTCTTCAGCACCGGATGATGGATCGCCAACCCCCCCTTGGGTTGGATGAAGATGTTGGAGCCAGGACGGAGCGGTGAACCTGGTATGGTGAAGACAAGGTAGGAAGATCTTCAGGGGCTTAGTGTTAGGTTTATTTAAGGGGGGTTTGGGTTAGATTAGGGGTATGTGGGTGGTGGGTTGTAATGTTGGGGGGGGGGTATGGTATGTTTTTTTTTACAGGCAAAAGAGCTGAAATCCTTGGGCATGCCCCGCAAAGGGCCCTGTTCAGGGCTGGTAAGGTAAAAGAGCTTGTAACTTTTTTAATTTAGAATAGGGTAGGGAATTTTTTATTTTGGGGGTATTTGTTATTTTATTAGGGGGCTTAGAGTAGGTGTAATTAGTTTAAAATTGTTGTAATATTTTTCTTATGTTTGTAAATATTTTATTATTTTTTGTAACTTAGTTCTTTTTTATTTTTTGTACTTTAGCTAGTTTATTTAATTGTATTTATTTGTAGCAATTGTGTTTAATTAATTTATTGATAGTGTAGTGTTAGGTTAATTGTAGGTAATTGTAGGTAGTTTATTTAATTAATTTATTGATAGGGTAGTGTTAGGTTTAATTATATCTTAGGTTAGGATTTATTTTACAGGTAAATTTGTTATTATTTTAGCTAGGTAGCTATTAAATAGTTCTTAACTATTTAATAGCTATTGTACCTGGTTAAAATAAATACCAAGTTGCCTGTAAAATAAATATTAATCCTAAAATAGCTATAATATCATTATAATTTATATTGTAGCTATATTAGGATTTATTTTACAGGTAAGTATTTAGCTTTAAATAGGAATAAGTTATTTAATAAGAGTTAATTAATTTCGTTAGATTTAAATTATATTTAACTTAGGGGGGTGTTAGTGTTAGGGTTAGACTTAGCTTTAGGGGTTAATCAATTTATTAGAATAGCGGTGAGCTCCGGTCGTCAGATTAGGGGTTAATAATTGAAGTTAGGTGTTGGCGATGTTAGGGAGGGCAGATTAGGGGTTAATACTATTTATGATAGGGTTAGTGAGGCGGGTTAGGGGTTAATAACTTTATTATAGTAGCGCTCAGGTCCGCTCGGCAGATTAGGGGTTAATAAGTGTAGGCAGGTGTCGGCGACGTTGAGGGGGGCAGATTAGGGGTTAATAAATATAATATAGGGGTCGGCGGTGTTAGGGGTAGCAGATTAGGGGTACATAGGGATAACGTAGGTGGCGGCGCTTTGCGGTCGGAAGATTAGGGGTTAATTATTTTAAGTAGCTGGCGGCGACGTTGTGGGGGGCAGGTTAGGGGTTAATAAATGTAATACAGGGGTCGGCGGGGTTAGGGGCAGCAGATTAGGGGTACATAAGTATAACGTAGGTGGCGGTCAGCAGATTAGGGGTTAAAAAAATTTAATCGAGTGGCGGCGGTGTGGGGGGACCTCGGTTTAGGGGTACATAGGTAGTTTATGGGTGTTAGTGTACTTTAGGGTACAGTAGTTAAGAGCTTTATGAACCGGCGTTAGCCAGAAAGCTCTTAACTCCTGCTATTTTCAGGCGGCTGGAATTTTGTCGTTAGAGCTCTAACGCTCACTTCAGAAACGACTCTAAATACCAGCGTTAGAAAGATCCCATTGAAAAGATAGGCTACGCAAATAGCGTAGGGGGATCTGCGGTATGGAAAAGTCGCGGCTGAAAAGTGAGCGTTAGACCCTTTAATCACTGACTCCAAATACCAGCGGGCGGCCAAAACCAGCGTTAGGAGCCTCTAACGCTGGTTTTGACGGCTACCGCCGAACTCCAAATCTAGGCCTAAGTCTCTACTAGGACATTATAGACAGGAAACCTGGCAAGTAAAGTTGAATGGTAGCCTCTTTGAAAAGGAGAGCACTCAGGAGTAGATGCTATTAAAGTTTAATACAGAATATCAGTAAATAGCACTGTGAGTGCTAACTTCAATATAATGGATCTGTAGCAGAACTGAAATACCATGAGTTTCAAGGTCTCCAGGCACTAAAATTGTATCAATCAAAAATATATTATTATTATTATTATTATTATTAATAATAATAATAATAATAAAGTGACTTATTAATAATAAAGTGACAATATATTCCACAGCACTGTCAATGGGTACAATTCATTTAAATAGAAACAATGATGCACAACTTGTAAAGACAAACTTTGACAATCAAATACAAGAATAATTGAGGGCCCTTTTCCCATGGAAACTTACAATCTAGAACAGTGCTCAAAATTTGAAGCCCTAAGCTACTAGCAGACCAAAATGTTACTCGCCACTTCTGATGTTACCACCCACACCACACCCACTGATCCACCCCCTGCTAGCATATGTTTAGCTAATGTGAAATACTTTATTGTGCATTGATTTTTATATTGTTTTATACCACAACAAATTAAATAATCCTATATACAGATAGCACATTAACAAAAAAAAAAATGTATAGCAGTTAGCGACATCAACTAGGTTCTGGGGAAGACAACAGCTGGATAGAAAAACATAATTTATGCTTACCTGATAAATTTATTTCTCTTGTAGTGTATCCAGTCCACGGATCATCCATTACTTGTGGGATATTCTCCTTCCCAACAGGAAGTTGCAAGAGGATCACCCACAGCAGAGCTGCTATATAGCTCCTCCCCTAACTGTCATATCCAGTCATTCGACAGAAAAAAACAGAGAAAGGAAAAACCATAGGGTGCAGTGGTGACTGTAGTTTAATTAAAATTTAGACCTGCCTTAAAAGGACAGGGCGGGCCGTGGACTGGATACACTACAAGAGAAATAAATTTATCAGGTAAGCATAAATTATGTTTTCTCTTGTTAAGTGTATCCAGTCCACAGATCATCCATTACTTGTGGGATACCAATACCAAAGCAAAAGTACACGGATGATGGGAAGCACAAGGCAGGATTAAGCAGAAGGAACCACTGCCTGAAGAACCTTTCTCCCAAACACAGCCTCCGAAGAAGCAAAAGTATCAAATTTGTAAAATTTGGAAAAAGTGTAAAGCAGAGACCAAGTCGCAGCCTTGCAAATCTGTTCAACAGAGGCCTCATGTTTAAAGGCCCAGGTGGAAGCCACAGCTCTAGTAGAATGAGCTGTAATCCTTTCAGGGGGCTGCTGTCCAGCAGTCTCATAGGCTAGGCTTATTACGCTCTGAAGCCAAAAGGAAAGAGAGGTTGCCAAAGCTTTTTGACCTCTCCTCTGTCCAGAGTAAACGACAAACAGGAAAGATGTTTGACGAAAATCCTTAGTAGCTTGTAAGTAAAACTTCAAGGCACGGACTACGTCCAGATTATGTAAAAGACGTTCCTTCTTTGAAGAAGGATTAGGGCACAACGATGGAACAACAATCTCTTGATTGATATTCTTGTTAGAAACCACCTTAGGTAAAAACTCAGGTTTGGTACGCAGAACTACCTTATCTGCATGAAAAATCAGATAGGGAGAATCACATTGTAAGGCAGATAGCTCAGAGACTCTCCGAGCCGAGGAAATAGCCATCAAAAACAGAACTTTCCAAGATAAAAGTTTAATATCAATGGAATGAAGGGGTTCAAACGGAACTCCTTGAAGAACTTTAAGAACCAAGTTTATGCTCCACGGGGGAGCAACAGGTTTAAACACAGGCTTAAATCTAACAAAAGCCTGGCAAAATGCCTGGACATCTGGAACCTCTGCCAGACGCTTGTGCAAAAGAATAGACAGAGCAGAAATCTGTCCCTTTAAGGAACTAGCTGATAATCCTTTGTCCAAGCCCTCTTGGAGAAAAGACAATATTCTAGGAATCCTAACTTTACTCCATGAGTAAGTCTTGGATTCACACCAATAAAGATATTTACTCCATATCTTGTGGTAGATTTTCCTGGTAACAGGCTTTCGTGCCTGTATTAAAGTATCAATGACTGACTCGGAGAAGCCACGCTTTGATAGAATCAAGCATTCAATCTCCATGCAGTCAGTCTCAGAGAAATTAGATTTGGATGATTGAAAGGACCTTGTATCAGAAGGTCCTGTCTTAGAGGCAGAGTCCATGGTGGAAAGGATGACATGTCCACTAGGTCTGCATACCAAGTCCTGTGTGGCCAGGCAGGTGCTATCAGAATCACTGATGCTCTCTCCTGTTTGATTTTGGCAATCAGTCGAGGGAGCAGAGGAAACAGTGGAAACACATAAGCCAGGTTGAAGAACCAAGGCGCTGCTAACGCATCTATCAGCGTCGCTTCTGGGTCCCTGGACCTGGATCCTTAACAAGGAAGCTTGGCGTTCTGGCGAGACACCATGAGATCCAACTCTGGTTTGCCCCAACGATGAATCAACTGAGCAAACATATCCGGATGGAGTTCCCACTCCCCCGGATGGAAAGTCTGACGACTTAGAAAATCCGCCTCCCAGTTCTCCACGCCTGGGATATGGATTGCTGACAGGTGGCAAGAGTGGTACTCTGCCCAGTGAATTATTTTTGAGACTTCTAACATCGCTAGGGAACTCCTGGTTCCCCCTTGATGGTTGATTTAAGCCACAGTCGTGATGTTGTCCGACTGAAATCTGATAAACCTTAGTGTTGCTAACTGAGGCCAAGCCAGAAGAGCATTGAATATCGCTCTTAACTCCAGAATATTTATTGGAAGGAGTTTCTCCTCCTGAGTCCACGATCCCTGTGCCTTCAGGGAATTCCAGACTGCACCCCAACCTAGAAGGCTGGCATCTGTTGTTACAATTGTCCAATATGGCCTTTGAAAGATCATACCCTTGGACAGGTGCACCCGAGACAACCACCAGAGAAGAGAATCTCTGGTCTCTTGATCCAGATTTAGCAGAGGGGACAAATCTGTGTAATCCCCATTCCACTGACTCAGCATGCATAATTGCAGCGGTCTGAGATGAAGGCGCGCAAATGGCACTATGTCCATTGCCGCTACCATTAAGCCGATTACCTCCATACACTGAGCTACCGAAGGGCGCGGAATGGAGTGAAGAACATGGCAAGCATTTAGACCTGGACTCCGTCAGGTAAATTTTCATTTCTACAGAATCTATAAGAGTCCCTAAGAAGTAGACTCTTGTGAGTGGGGATAGATAACTCTTTTCCTCGTTCACTTTCCACCCGTGCAACCTCAGAAATGCCAGAACTATCTCTGTATGAGACTTGGCAACTTGAAAGCTTGACGTCTGTATCAGGATGTCGTCTAGATACGGAGCCACCGATATGCCTCGCGGTCTTAGAACCGCCAGAAGTGAGCCCAGAACCTTAGTAAAGATTCTCGGGGCTGTAGCCAACCCGAAGGGAAGAGCTACAAATTGGTAATGCCTGTCTAGAAAGGCAAACCTTACAAACCGATGATGATCTTTGTGAATCGGTATGTGAAGGTAGGCATCCTTTAAGTCCACTGTGGTCATGTACTGACCTTCTTGGATCATGGGTAGGATGGTCCGAATAGTTTCCATTTTGAAAGATGGAACTCTGAGGAATTTGTTTAAGATCTTTAGATCCAAAATTGATCTGAAGGTTCCCTCTTTTTTGGGAACCACAAACAGATTTGAATAAAAACCCTGTCCTTGTTCCGTCCGCAGAACTGGATGGATCACTCCCATAACTAGGAGGTCTTGCACACAGCGTAGGAATGCCTCTTTCTTTATCTGATTTGCAGATAGCCTTGAAAGATGAAATCTCCCTTGTGGAGGGGAAGCTTTGAAGTCCAGAAGATATCCCTGAGATATGATCTCCAACGCCCAGGGATCCTGAACATCTCTTGCCCACGCCTGGGCAAAGAGAGAAAGTCTGCCCCCTACTAGATCTGTCGCCAGATAGGGGGCCATTCCTTCATGCTGTCTTAGCTTTCTGGCCTGCTTGCCTTTGTTCCAGGACTGGTTAGGTTTCCAGGCCTGCTTAGATTGAGCAAAAGTTCCCTCTTGTTTTGAAGCGGAGGAAGTTAATGCTGCACCTGCCTTGAAATTTCGAAAGGCACGAAAATTAGATTGTTTGGCCTTTGCTTTGGCCCTGTCCTGAGGAAGGGTGTGACCCTTACCTCCAGTAATGTCAGCAATAATTTCCTTCAAACCAGGCCCGAATAAGGTCTGCCCCTTGAAAGGAATGTTGAGTAATTTAGACTTCGAAGTCACGTCAGCTGACCAGCATTTAAGCCATAGCACCCTACGTGCTTGGATGGCGAATCCGGAATTCTTAGCCGTTAGTTTAGTCAAATGAACAATGGCATCAGAAACAAATGAGTTAGCTAGCTTAAGTGTTCTAAGCTTGTCAATAATTTCAGTCAATGGAGCTGTATGGATGGCCTCTTCCAGGGCCTCAAACCAGAATGCTGCAGCGGCCGTGACAGGCGCAATGCATGCAAGGGGCTGTAAAATAAAATCTTGTTGAATAAACATTTTCTTAAGGTAACCCTCCAATTTTTTATCCATTGGATCTGAAAAAGCACAACTGTCCTCAACCGGGATAGTAGTACGCTTTGCTAAAGTAGAAACTGCTCCCTCCACCTTAGGGACCGTCTGCCATAAGTCCCGTGTAGTGGCGTCTATTGGAAACATTTTTCTAAATATATGAGGTGGGGAAAAAGGCACCCCTGGTCTATCCCACTCCTTGCTAATAATTTCTGTAAGCATTTTAAGTATAGGAAAAACATCAGTACACACCGGTACCGCATAGTATTTATCCAGCCTACACAATTTCTCTGGTACTGCAACTGTGTTACAGTCATTCAGAGCAGCTAATACCTCCCCAAGCAACACACGGAGGTTCTCAAGCTTAAATTTAAAATTAGAAATCTCTGAATCAGGTTTCCCCGAATCAGAGATGTCACCCACAGACTGAAGTTCTCCGTCCTCATGATCTGCATATTGTGACGCAGTATCAGACATGGCCCTGCATCTGCGCGCTCTGTATTTCTCCTAACCCCAGAGCAATCACGCTTGCCTCTTAATTTAGGCAACCTGGATAATACCTCTGACAGGGTATTATTCATGATTGCAGCCATTTCCTGCAAGGTAATCGCTATGGGCGTCCCTGATGTAATTGGCGCCACATTAGCGTGCATCCCCTGAGCGGGAGGCGAAGGGTCTGACACATGGGGAGAGTTAGTCGGCATAACTTCCCCCTCGTCAGAATCTTCTGGTGATATTTCTTTTATAGTTAAAGACTGATCTTTACTGTTTAAGGTGAAATCAATACATTTAGTACACATTCTCCTATGGGGCTCCACCATGGCTTTCAGACATAATGAACAAGTAGTTTCCTCTGTGTCAGACATGTTTAAACAGACTAGCAATGAGACTAGCAAGCTTGGAAAACACTTTAAACAAGTTTACAAGCAATATAAAAAACGTTGCTGCACCTTTAAGAAACACAAATTTTGTCAAAATTTGAAATAACAGTGAAAAAAGGCAGTTACACTAACAAAATTTTTATAGTGTATGTAACAAGTTAGCAGAGCATTGCACCCACTTGCAAATGGACGATTAACCCCTTAATACCCAAAACTGAATAATAAAAGGCAAAAACGTTTTTTTTTTTTTTGTTTTTTTTTTCAAACAGTCACAACAACTGCCACAGCTCTACTGTGCCTTTTTACCTCCCTCAAAAACAACTTTTAAGCCTTTTGAGCCCTCCAGAGATGTCCTGAATCATGCAGAGGGAAGCTGAATGTCTCTGTCAGTATTTTTATCTGCACAGAAAAGCACTAAAAAAGGCCCCTCCCACTCATATTACAACAGTGGAAAGCCTAAGGAAACTGTTACTAGGCAAAATTCAAGCCAGCCATGTGGAAAAAAACTAGGCCCCAATAAGTTTTATCACCAAATACATATAAAAACGATTAAACATGCCAGCAAACATTTTATATTACATTTTTATAAGAGTATGTATCTCTATTAATAAGCCTGATACCAGTCGCTATAACTGCATTTAAGGCTTTACTTACATTAGTTCGGTATCAGCAGCATTTTCTAGCAAATTCCATCCCTAGAAAAATATTAGCTGCACATACCTTATTGCAGGAAAACCTGCACGCCATTCCCTCTCTGAAGTTACCTCACTCCTCAGAATATGTGAGAACAGCCATGGATCTTAGTTACTTCTGCTAAGATCATAGAAAACGCAGGCAGATTCTTCTTCTAAATACTGCCTGAGATAAACAGTACACTCCGGCACCATTTAAAAATAACAAACTTTTGATTGAAGAATAAACTAAGTATAAAACACCACACTCCTCTTACAACCTCCATCTTGGTTGAGGCTTGCAAGAGAATGACTGGATATGACAGTTAGGGGAGGAGCTATATAGCAGCTCTGCTGTGGGTGATCCTCTTGCAACTTCCTGTTGGGAAGGAGAATATCCCACAAGTAATGGATGATCCGTGGACTGGATACACTTAACAAGAGAAAAGGAAATTGATGAACTGAGAGAATGAAGAGAGTGCTGACAGTCATGTTGTCATCTCTCCCTTCTCTATTAATTCATTCCACTCCCTCTTTCCTTCAGTCTCTCTTTTTTAAACTCTACCTTCTCTCTCAGTCCTTATCTTCTCTTTACCCTCTTTCCTTCCCTTCTCTCATATCTCTTCACTCTCTCTTAACTCTATATCCTTCTCCACTTGCACTTTTCCTTGCTAATCTCTCTCCCTGCCCCCATTTACCCTCTCAGAAGTAACAGTCTAAGAACTAATGGAGTCCCTACAGCCCTAGAGGAATAACATATCCTTGCCCTTTAATAGATATATAATATCCCTTTAGATGATAATTTTGGCACATAGCCAAAAATGTGTGTTTGTGCTGCAATAGCAATGTGCATTTTGCAAATTATGGGCAAAATAACAAGTCACGCAGCAAATCAGTTGTGAAAAAAAAGTGTGCGTTGTGGCTTTTTCGCATTTGGAGTTGACAGCTATTACAAGTTGCAAAAGAACAGCATTAAGCTGCATAATCTAAATAGCCAGATTGTGTGTACATTCATTTATTCCCCATAGAAGTCAATGGAGAAGACAAATAAAAAAAACAAACTCACAAAAACCCTAATATGTTGCGCCATGAAGTATTCTCCTTGAAAAGTGTAAACAAAAATGCAAATATATCATATTATAAAAATGTTTTCGGAATGGAATGTGTTCCATTTATTTCTTAATAATTATTTCTCTATACAGGGAGTGCAGAATTATTAGGCAAATGAGTATTTTGACCACATCATCCTCTTTATGCATGTTGTCTTACTCCAAGCTGTATAGGCTCGAAAGCCTACTACCAATTAAGCATATTAGGTGATGTGCATCTCTGTAATGAGAAGGGGTGTGGTCTAATGACATCAACACCCTATATCAGGTGTGCATAATTATTAGGCAACTTCCTTTCCTTTGGCAAAATGGGTCAAAAGAAGGACTTGACAGGCTCAGAAAAGTCAAAAATAGTGAGATATCTTGCAGAGGGATGCAGCACTCTTAAAATTGCAAAGCTTCTGAAGCGTGACCATCAAACAATCAAGCGTTTCATTCAAAATAGTCAACAGGGTCGCAAGAAGCATGTGGAAAAACCAAGGCGCAAAATAACTGCCCATGAACTGAGAAAAGTCAAGCGTTCAGCTGCCAAGATGCCACTTGCCACCAGTTTGGCCATATTTCAGAGCTGCAACATAACTGGAGTGCCCAAAAGCACAAGGTGTGCAATACTCAGAGGGATATATATTTAGTTAGTAGTGCGACTTGAGTAAATCTGGATCAGATAAACTAAGTCTGAATATTGCCTAGTGATGTGGTAATTTACAAATAAAACTATGTTTGAATATGAGGAAAATCAATAAATAATAAAACTATATCAATTATTGGAAGTGTAATAATTTCATTTAGTACTATAAAAGACAAATATCTGCTTTGGAGTACAAATATACGAATTTATTATAAATAGACATACATTTCATTAAGACATTAAAAGATTGTGTTAGTTTAATTAAACCGGATCCGGTGTTAAAATGATTGTAAAAACAGTTGAATATATCTTTTCAAAAAATACTAATGTTGCGTTCTTAGAAATATATATGTTGCTTTTTCTAGCTATTTCGAGCGCAAACGAGACTATTAGTTGATATGAGAGATATTGCAAAACATACGTATATTTATACAATAAAATTTATAAAACAAATTCACATTCGCCCGGGACTTGTTGTTTAAAATTAAACGGTACCTTTGAGAGTGGAAAAAATTGATCAGGTCTGTGCACTATACCGGTATAGTTTTTCTATAAATCGTGTCCTTTGAATTTAACTTATTGATCCTGGTAACCCACCAGGGGGTCTCTTGAGAATGTATCCAAAGTCTAAATAAAGCAACAGATTGTTACTTTAATTTGTAATCCTTTTTGGTTGAAGTGTGAAGTGTGACGATTCTGATCTTGTTTATCCTTTGTTGAAGGAACCCACCAGGGGGTCTTATACGGTCCTTAAGTTGTATTTTTAAAAGATGTAATACTCTTCTTCTTACAAATCTCTTAGCTAGATGTTGTCCAACTTTGTTCTCTTTTCACCTTTGTTGAGCGGTAAGTGAGAGAAATATTGACAAATATCCCAAGATTGGGTGTTTTGCACTCTTGATTTTTGTTGGTTTCTCTATATGTTAGTTTAGCGGAATCATGAAGAAGGGGGGTACTTGGAGGATTAACACTTAGCAGAAGTCTGACTTTGTTCTCAGCTCTCTTCTGGTTAACGGTCCTCTTTCTTTGTACCTTTCGTATTTTTTGTTCCGGTTGTTCTAAGTCTTTTAGTGTAGAGCTACTGGATGTTTTCTTGTTCAGATGAATCAAGCTAGATAAACAATCTGAAATGATGATCCTGGGTCTTTGGAGCAGTACGTTTGGACGCGTTTCGGCTGTCACCTGCAGCCTTTTTCATACATAATGCTCCATTTCAGTTTGGCGGTTTTATTTAAACCCCCAGTCCATTCTCCTATTGGTTGATATTTACTTTGTTGTGCTCTCAGTTCGGATGTATTTGAATCTTCTCAGGAAATACTCAGAGACATGGCCAAGGTAAGAAAGGCTGAAAGACGACCACCACTGAACAAGACACACAAGCTGAAACGTCAAGACTGGGCCAAGAAATATCTCAAGACTGATTTTTCTAAGGTTTTATGGACTGATGAAATGAGAGTGAGTCTTGATGGGCCAGAGGGATGGGCCCGTGGCTGGATTGGTAAAGGGCAGAGAGCTCCAGTCCGACTCAGACGCCAGCAAGGTGGAGGTGGAGTACTGGTTTGGGCTGGAATCATCAAAGATGAGCTTGTGGGGCCTTTTCGGGTTGAGGATGGAGTCAAGCTCAACTCCCAGTCCTACTGCCAGTTTCTGGAAGACACCTTCTTCAAGCAGTGGTACAGGAAGAAGTCTGCATCCTTCAAGAAAAACATGATTTTCATGCAGGACAATGCTCCATCACACGCGTCCAAGTACTCCACAGCGTGGCTGGCAAGAAAGGGTATAAAAGAAGAAAATCTAATGACATGGCCTCCTTGTTCACCTGATTTGAACCCCATTGAGAACCTGTGGTCCATCATCAAATGTGAGATTTACAAGGAGGGAAAACAGTACACCTCTCTGAACAGTGTCTGGGAGGCTGTGGTTGCTGCTGCACGCAATGTTGATGGTGAACAGATCAAAACACTGACAGAATCCATGGATGGCAGGCTTTTAAGTGTCCTTGCAAAGAAAGGTGGCTATATTGGTCACTGATTTGTTTTTGTTTTGTTTTTGAATGTCAGAAATGTATATTTGTGAATGTTGAGATGTTATATTGGTTTCACTGGTAAAAATAAATAATTGAAATGGGTATATATTTGTTTTTTGTTAAGTTGTCTAATAATTATGCACAGTATTAGTCACCTGCACACACAGATATCCCCCTAAAATAGCTATAACTAAAAACAAACTAAAAACTACTTCCAAAACTATTCAGCTTTGATATTAATGAGTTTTTTGGGTTCATTGAGAACATGGTTGTTGTTCAATAATAAAATTAATCCTCAAAAATACAACTTGCCTAATAATTCTGCACTCCCTGTAGATGTGATTATTTTTGGACAGATATATCTATTTATAGCGAGATATGTACAGGTTGCCCTCAGTTTACGCCAGGTTGTAAATCAAAACCTTTGTAAATTGAAACCCAGTTTATAATGTAAGTCAATGGGAAGTGAGGGAGTTAGGTTCCGGGCCCCTCTCAAAATTGTCATAAGTAACACCTAATACATTATTTTTAAAGCTTTGAAATGAAGACTTTAAATGCTAAACAGCATTATAAACCTAATAATATAGATTGTATCATCATCAAACCAAGTTAAATGAACAAAAACATTTGTTAAACATCACCTAATAAAATAATCACACAACAGACTGCATCATAATCAAACTAAGTTTAATGGACAAAAACGTTTTTTTTACTTGCATTTTTCTGCAATCAGTTTTCTGCATTGTTAGCATGTTAGATAATATTGGGTCTACACCTATTCTATGCATTTCAATCTGCAGTGATTAATAAGCAGTTAGGCACCCTCACCTCAAGCAGCTGGACAGGAAGATAATAGGGAAGTGCCTGCTAAATTTTGCTTGATAGATCAGGTCTGATCTGTGTACACAGATCAATTTAAGGCTGTTAAGTTGCATAACTTTGCTGCAAAACAAGCGGACAGCTCCACCTACTGGCTATTTTAATTAGTGCATTGCTTTCCAAATGACTGGGAAATAAAAGGTTGTTATTCTGAAATGGCGCAAATTTAACCGGCACAAACTGGGGGCCACCTGTATATGAATTAGACATGAGCGTTTCATTTTGTTCTGAATCGAAATTCGTACGAATTTGTCAAATTCAGAGCTTCGGATCTATTGAATTTCCGAATTACCCTAGCAATGAAACTAAACTAATCCAAATGCATTTGTAACAAATAAATCCAAATTAGTTTGGATTTATTGGTTACATTAGAATGGCCATGGACTAATCACAATTATACTAGTATTGTACAGTATATTAGGTTATATACCTCTGCTAGCTCTGTGGATATTGTGTAGCTTGTACCTGTGAGGTTAGTACTTATGTTGATTCAGATGGGTTACACCTAATATACAGTACATAATACTAGTCTAATATACAGCACATCCCACCTAAAATATACAGAACTTCAGAATCGAATCCAAACCAAATACATCAGAATATATCAGAATTTATTCAAATCTGAATGAATCCGGAACAAATACATTCAAATGTATCCGAATTCGAATCAATCCGAAATTGAAATTCAAAAAAATCTGAATCGGTCCAAAACGAACCGAAACAAATTTTTCCGCCACGCTCAAATCTTATATGATTATATATCTATCTAGATATTTCAAGATCTATATGCGAATATCGCTTTAAAAATCGATCTGAGATATTGTTTAATGTGCATAAGATTATAATATAAAATATTTTCATTATCTCCATTGTTAAACATATGTCTATACATATAAATGCATGTTTCTCTGTGTGTGTATATGTATGTCAATGTAAAATCCCTGCATCTGCTTTTTACGAGATATGAGATATCATATCTTTGATCCCTTATAACTTTTGTATGCAATATTGTTTTTAAATAATTTTTATTAGACAGTGTTAATATGAGTGTTAGTGTATTTTGTAATATATTTTTTAAGTGTTTTGTGAAACTTTTAGGTTGCGCAAAACTGTTAACTACAGCTTTTCGAGTGCGGAAATGATTTTTGCATAATAGGTGAATGTGTGCATGCAATCGCGATTTTTCACTATCTGTGCATATTATTCTTCATGGTAATGTCTATTATATGCAGTTGAATTAAAATTGGTGTATATTGTCCCTTTAAGTAAAGTGTTAGGGCTAAAATAAAACATAACAGTGATTTAAAGGGAAATAGTGTACAACAAAAGCATATACAAATATGCCATGAAAGAGTGGACTTAAGTGGTTGGATGTGCACCAATATTTTTTGTTGTTTTACAACAAAGTGTAGGACTGGGAAGGGCTCAAATGTATTTATGTTTGTGTGTGTATTTGTATGTGTGTTGTTACAAACTGCTGTTTGTAACTGGCCCTTTAAATGGAAAATTGCCCTGCTTCCCTGGATTTTGGAGAAGCCTATTTGCCAGCCTCCTTCCACATGACTATGGCCCCTGAAAGATTGTGCCCCTGAAAACCTATTAACTTTTATTGGGTGTGTATGGCCCTTTAAGAACCGTCTGGGGACATATTGTGACTTTGGTGAACAATGCCCCTTTAAGACTATGTCCCCAGACCTGTGAAATGACTTGTCCCTGGCTTTCTCCCACTTGGTTCAGTTTCATTGTGTGCCATTAAGTGCTATGTGACAGACCCTTCGGTCAGAACTACAGAGATAACTTTGTTCAGCTTCAAGAAGCATTCTAAATACAAGTTTGCTGGGATCAGCTCTAATTAAGTTTAGTGATAAACTTTCCCATTGTCTAATCAGACTTCTAGTAGTGATAAGGTGGACTGCATTGTTTTATTGTGTGTAAAATGTTATCTGCTGAAGTAATGTTGTGGCCTGTCAAAGGGAGTGTCTCTCTATCTAATATCAAATGTGTGATGGGGGATTTTATGCCTCCTCCTGAGAGTGTCCTGTTTGCATGTAACCTGAATAAAAGCAGGCTGTGTGCTCCAGCACATGAGACCTATTTCTGAACCTCTAACTTGCAGCTTTGACTCATGTTTGTAGGGTACAGCAATCATCACTACAGGGATTGCTATGCTCTTCATACTCCCTTAGCTACAGGGATTGCTACAGAAGGAAGAGGTTCACCTACTGGAGCCTGATCATAGGTCCAGGGCGCAGAGCAGACGGCGAGATACCAGCCCAGCAGCGGTGGTTCATAGAGTCTGCATTACTTATGGTGGCTACGCAGCAGTTAGAGTGTCCACAGTGCTGCTGCTCCTTTGGTGAGCGCTAGGAGCATCCTTTTCTACGGTCCAACTTCCAGCCAGCCTGGAGGCAACCGTAACATTTGGCGGCAGCGGTGGGATCGCGTCCTAGTGCAACGAGCAGCACCACAACAGCACTGGTATCGTAGGAGAGTAATTGAGGGCAACGCTAGCCACTGCGCAGCGTCCCTACCTACAACAGCATGGAGCTGACAAGACACTGGTCAGAACCCTGTGAAGAGCACCTCAACCTGATCCGTCGCTATGAGGGCGCTGATTTCGTTCCAGAGGTAAAGAGGCGGCTAGTCCGATATGGTCCAGACCCTGCACAGGAGGTAGTCAGTCGCCTCATCCGGGAATTGGCTACTGAGAACGAAGCGGCACGAGCCTTTGAGCGCCAACTGTGGAGTTTGAGGGTATGGACACCTGGTCTCTCTCCCCAGCCGCAGCATGTTCCACAGGGAGAGGAGAGCAGCGACCTCCCTCCCCAGCGGCAGTATACTGTGCAGAGGGAAGAGACAACCGGTCTCCTTCCCCAACCCCAACCAGAGATACCAGAGGCAGCAGGCCTCATAGACTGGTTCTGGGAGGACCCCCAGCAGGCAGGTGGAGATGGGACCGCAGTCTCTCTACCGGCCCTACAGGGATGCTGGGCAGGCGGCCCAGATCCCCAGCGACAGACCCAGCTACAGGAAGGGGAGAGCATCGACCTCCCTCCCCAGCCGGAGTGTGCCTTCCAGGGAGAGGAGACAACCAGTCTCTCTCCCCAGCCGCAGCATGTTCCACAGGAAGCGGAGAGCATCGACCTCCCTTCCCAACGGCCGCCGGAGTATCAGGAGGAGGAGGTAAGCCAATCTCCCCCTCCCCAGCTAACTCCTAACTTGGGCCCAGGGTTAACAATGGAGATGTTGGCCCCCACTGACCCCCACGTTCCCTTTGCCACCGGGCAGGACTATGCCCCAATTCCCCCAGCAGAAGAGCTGGCATCAGGACAGAGCGCTGCTGGCCTCTGCCCTACAGACCTTGTCCTCGTTACAGAACTGGCCTGCAAACCCCTCACCCCAGCAGAAGCGCTGGCACCAGGGCAGAGTGCCGCTGGCCTCTGCCCCCCAAGTACCATCAGCTATTTGCCCAGCTGCGCCAGGAAGGCAGAGGATGCTGCACTTTCATCCTGCAACCTGGAACTTACAGGCCAGTACTACGTATTGTGGGGGGGCTACTTTGCTGCTAGCGATTATTTGTGGGTGGGTTGCGAGACTAACTTGGGCACTGACCGGCAGAAGGTCAGGTGCCTGGTTAGTCTCCCTCCAAAAGGGGAGATATGTTACAAACTGCTGTTTGTAACTGGCCCTTTAAATGGAAAATTGCCCTGCTTCCCTGGATTTTGGAGAAGCCTATTTGCCAGCCTCCTTCCACATGACTATGGCCCCTGGAAGATTGTGCCCCTGAAAACCTATTAACTTTTATTGGGTGTGTATGGCCCTTTAAGAACCGTCTGGGGACATATTGTGACTTTGGTGAACAATGCCCCTTTAAGACTATGTCCCCAGACCTGTGAAATGACTTGTCCCTGGCTTTCTCCCACTTGGTTCAGTTTCATTGTGTGCCATTAAGTGCTATGTGACAGACCCTTCGGTCAGAACTACAGAGATAACTTTGTTCAGCTTCAAGAAGCATTCTAAATACAAGTTTGCTGGGATCAGCTCTAATTAAGTTTAGTGATAAACTTTCCCATTGTCTAATCAGACTTCTAGTAGTGATAAGGTGGACTGCATTGTTTTATTGTGTGTAAAATGTTATCTGCTGAAGTAATGTTGTGGCCTGTCAAAGGGAGTATATACTGTCATTTTTGCACCTGTATCTTTTGCACCTCCATGAACTTTTAAATGTTTATGCTTCAATAAAAGCTACGTTTTATTTTACTTCATAGTTGCTGCTCATTGCTCTTTCTCTCTGGTTGACTGTCAAAGGGAGTGTCTCTCTATCTAATATCAAATGTGTGATGGGGGATTTTATGCCTCCCCCTGAGAGTGTCCTGTTTGCATGTAACCTGAATAAAAGCAGGCTGTGTGCTCCAGCACATGAGACCTATTTCTGACCCTCTAACTTGCAGCTTTGACTCATGTTTGTAGGGTACAGCTATCATCACTACAGGGATTGCTATGCTCTTCATACTCCCTTAGCTACAAGGATTGCTACAGAAGGAAGAGGTTCACCTACTGGAGCCTGGTCATAGGTCCAGGGCGCAGAGCAGACGGCGAGATACCAGCCCAGCAGCGGTGGTTCATAGAGTCTGCATTACTTATGGTGGCTACGCAGCAGTTAGAGTGTCCACGGTGCTGCTGCTCCTTTGGTGAGCGCTAGGAGCATCCTTTTCTACGGTCCAACTTCCAGCCAGCCTGGAGGCAACCGTAACATGTGTATGTATGTATATATATGTAACTTTGTAAGTCTGAGGACGGGCTATTTTATGCCGGAAAACGTTCACAATAAAGTGAAAAATATATAAGACCTTTGGAGTGCTTGATGTTTGCTTGCTATGTACAGGGAGTGCAGAATTATTAGGCAAGTTGTATTTTTGAGGATTAATTTTATTATTGAACAACAACCATGTTCTCAATGAACCCAAAAAACTCATTAATATCAAAGCTGAATATTTTTGGAAGTAGTTTTTAGTTTGTTTTTAGTTTTAGCTATTTTAGGGGGATATCTGTGTGTACAGGTGACTATTACTGTGCATAATTATTAGGCAACTTAACAAAAAACAAATATATACCCATTTAAATTATTTATTTTTACCAGTGAAACCAAAATAACATCTCAACATTCACAAATATACATTTCTGACATTCAAAAACAAAACAAAAACAAATCAGTGACCAATATAGCCACCTTTCTTTGCAAGGACACTCAAAAGCCTGCCATCCATGGATTCTGTCAGTGTTTTAATCTGTTCACCATCAACATTGCGTGCAGCAGCAACCACAGCCTCCCAGACACTGTTCAGAGAGGTGTACTGTTTTCCCTCCTTGTAAATCTCACATTTGATGATGGACCACAGGTTCTCAATGGGGTTCAGATCAGGTGAACAAGGAGGCCATGTCATTAGATTTTCTTCTTTTATACCCTTTCTTGCCAGCCACACTGTGGAGTACTTGGACGCGTGTGATGGAGCATTGTCCTGCATGAAAATCATGTTTTTCTTGAAGGATGCAGACTTCTTCCTGTACCACTGCTTGAAGAAGGTGTCTTCCAGAAACTGGCAGTAGGACTGGGAGTTGAGCTTGACTCCATCCTCAACCCAAAAAGGCCCCACAAGCTCATCTTTGATGATACCAGCCCAAACCAGTACTCCACCTCCACCTTGCTGGCGTCTGAGTCGGACTGGAGCTCTCTTCCCTTTACCAATCCAGCCACGGGCCCATCCATCTGGCCCATCAAGACTCACTCTCATTTCATCAGTCCATAAAACCTTAGAAAAATCAGTCTTGAGATATTTCTTGGCCCAGTCTTGACGTTTCAGCTTGTGCATCTTGTTCAGTGGTGGTCGTCTTTCAGCCTTTCTTACCTTGGCCATGTCTCTGAGTATTGCACACCTTGTGATTTTGGGCACTCCAGTGATGTTGCAGCTCTGAAATATGGCCAAACTGGTGGCAAGTGGCATCTTGGCAGCTGCACGCTTGACTTTTCTCAGTTCATGGGCAGTTATTTTGCACCTTGGTTTTTCCACACGCTTCTTGCGACCCTGTTGACTATTTTGAATGAAACGCTTGATTGTTCGATGATCACGCTTCAGAAGCTTTGCAATTTTAAGAGTGCTGCATCCCTCTGCAAGATATCTCACTATTTTTGACTTTTCTGAGCCTGTCAAGTCCTTCTTTTGACCCATTTTGCCAAAGGAAAGGAAGTTGCCTAATAATTATGCACACCTGATATAGGGTGTTGATGTCATTAGACCACACCCCTTCTCATTACAGAGATGCACATCACCTAATATGCTTAATTGGTAGTAGGCTTTCGAACCTATACAGCTTGGAGTAAGACAACATGCATAAAGAGGATGATGTGGTCAAAATACTCATTTGCCTAATAATTCTGCACTCCCTGTATATATATATATATATATATATATATATATATATATATATATATCAAACTGCTAAAAGTGAATCCACCCTCCTGGGTCATCCGCCTGGGTGCAGAAATGAAATGAATATTTTGCAAACAAATGCACTGTCAGGTCTTCTTAGTAGTGAGTCAGAAAACCAAATTTATTGACGTTTCGGGGTTCACACAGACCCCTTCATCAGAATAATGAAAAATGTTACATTATAATCTTAAATAGTGTATCACAAAGTGTCACAAGAATATACAAACCACCTGTGTGTGTCAATTGAGTTCCTATGTTCCCCAGTGGAACGCACACCATGTGTTCCACTGAAACCGGAAGTGTACTTACTTCCAGTTTTTAGGTATCACTCATGTCAAAAATACATTGTGCAAAACAAACATTACAAACATAAATTAACAACAATTATAGTGTATCCACTTATGTTCACTTATTGAGAGTGCTCATTCCCTTCTCTTAGATGTTATCATTCGTTTAGCAAACATTGCTTATCATGATTGGAACGCATGTGTGTGTTCCATCTGACCAGAAGTAACTTAACTTCCAGTTTTACGTACATGATTTTCAATTAACCACATGTGTGCATAACCACAACATCCGCTGGGTTTCTATAGGGTGTTAGTCCACCCCTAATCACACCCTCAACTCACAATGGTTCGTGAATGGAACGCATGGAAGTGATATCATCTTCGGTTTTACAAATATTCACTAAAATCAACTTCATTTATTGTGGTTAATATGTGTATAGGACTAATTTGACTCTTTTATATTTTACATCTACATAAACTGTGTTTATCTAAAGTGTTGCTATAAAATTTAACAAATGTGCAAAAAGTAGAAAGCTATAATACTTCATGATTAATTATAAATACACTTATAGCTACCTGGGTTATCATAGTTACCCTAATAGGTAGCATAAGCAAATGTATATGCTGTGTACAATCTTGCTTCTATTCTTAAGTGATGTAAAAGGACATAACAATTATGTCCCGTTACAATCTGTCGGCTAGATTACGAGTTTTGCGGTAAGAGGGGTGCGTTACTAGCTTGCACATTATTCTCACTGCTCACTTTCCTACAGCGCTGGTATTACAGGTTTTAATAAACCCGGCGTTATTAGGCAAGAAGTGAGTGTAGAGCAAAATTGAGCTCCATACCGCACTCCAATACCAGCGCTGCTTAAGTCAGCAGTGAGCTGGTTGTACGTGCTTGTGCAGGATTTCCTCATAGACATCAATGGGGAGAGCTGGCTGAAAAAAAGTCTAACACCTGCAATAAAGCAGTGTAAAGCTCAGTAACACAGCCCCATTGACTCCTATGGGGAAACACATTTTATGTTTACACCTAACACCCTAACATGAACCCTGAGTCTAAATACCCCTAAAATGCCGCCCCTGACATCGCCAACACCTACATTATACTTATTATCCCCTAATCTGCCGTCCCCGACATCGCCACCACTATAATAAACATATTAACCCCTAAACTGCCGCACTCCCACATCACAAACACTAGTTAAATATTATTAACCCCTAATCTGCTGTCCCTAACATTGCCGCCACCTACCTACATTGATTAACCCCATAATCTGCCGCCCTCAACGTCGCCGCCACTATACTTAGTTTATTAACCCCTAAATCTAAGTCTAACCAAAACCCTAACACTCCCTAACTTAAACTAATTACACCTAATCTAATAGCCCTATCAAAATAAAAAAGCCCCCCTAAACTAAACTATCAATAGCCCATAAAAGGGTGTTTTGCGGGGCATTGCCCCAAAGAAATCAGTTATGTTACCTGAAAAAAATAACAACACCCCAACAGTAAAACCCACCACCCACACAACCAAACCCTCCATATAAAGCCCTAACTAAAAAAAACTAAGCTCCCCTTTGCCCTGAAAAGGGCATTTGGATGGGCATTGCCATTAAAAGGGCATTTAGCTCTATTGTGGCCCAATCAGAATTCAAGGGACACCATCTTGGATGAAGTCACTTAAAGGACCAGTCAGTCAGTCGTCGGCCGTCGGATGAAGAGGATGCTCTGCGTCGGATGCCTTGAAGATGGACCCGCTCCGCTCCAGAAGAATGAAGATAGAAGATGCCGCCTGGATGAAGACTTCTGCCGTTCTGGAGGTCCTCTTCTGCCCAGATAGGATGAAGACTTTGGACCCTCTGGAGGACCACTTGTGCCCGGCTGGGTGAAAAAGTCTCAAGGTAGGGTGATCTTCAAGGGGGTAGTGTTAGGTTTTTTAAGAAGGGAATTGGGTGGGTTTTAGAGTAGGATTGGGTGTGTGGGTGGTGGGTTTAAATGTTGGGGGGTATTGTATTTTTTTTTACAGGTGAAAGAGCTGATTACTTTGGGGCAATGCCCCGCAAAAGGCTCTTTTAAGGGCTATTTGTAATTTAGTATAGGGTAGGGAATTTTATTATTTTGGGGGGGCTTTTTCATTTTATTAGGGAGATTAGATTAGGTGTAATTAGTTTAAAATTCTTGTAATTCTTTTTATATTTTCTGCAATTTATTGTTTTTTATTTTCATAATTTAGTTTATTTAATTTAATTGTAAATTGTAGGTAGTTTAGGTAATTAGTTTAATTATATTGTAGTGTTAGGTGTAATTGTAACTTAGGTTAGGGTTTAATTTACAGGTAAATTTATATTTATTTTAACTAGGAAGTTATTAAATAGTTAATAACTATTTAATAACTATTGTACCTAGTTAAAATAAATACAAAGTTGCCTGTCAAATAAATATAAATCCCAAGCTAGCTACAATGTAACTATTAGTTATATTGTAACTAGCTTAGGGTTTATTTTATAGGTACGTATTTAGCTTTAAATAGGAATAATTTATTTAATTGTAGTAAATTTATTTAGATGTATTTAAATTATATTTATGTTAGAGGTTTGTTAGGGTTAGGGTTAGACTTAGGTTTAGGGGTTAATAAATTTATTATAGTGGCGGCGACATTGGTGGCGGCAGATTAGGGGTTAATAAATTTAATATAGTTGCGGCTACATGGGGGGCAGATTAGGGGTTAATAACTATAATGTAGGTGTCGGCGATGTTGGGGGCAGTAGATTAGGGGTTCATAAGTATAATGTATGTGGCGGCGGTGTCCGGAGTGGCAGATTAGGGGTTAATAATATAATGTAGGTGTCAGCGATAGCGGGGGCGGAAGATTAGGGGTTAATGAGTGTAAGATTAGGGGTGTTTAGACTCGGGGTTCATGTTAGGGTGTTAGGTGCAGACATAAAACTTAATTTCCCCTTAGGAAACAATGGGGCTGCGTTAGGAGCTGAAGGCTGCTTTTTTTGCAGGTGTTAGGTTTTTTTTTCAGCCAGCTCAGCCCCATTGTTTCCTATGGGGAAATCGTGCACAAGCACGTTTTGCCAGCTTACCACTACCGTAAGCAACGCTGGTATTACAGTGAGATGTGGAGCTAAATTTTGCTTAACGCTCACTTTTCTGAGGCTGACACTGGCTTGAAGAAAACTTGTAATACCAGCATTGGCTTAAGTGAGCGGTAAGAAAAAAAGGCTCGTTAGCCCCACACAGCCTTACCGACAAAAACTCGTAATCTAGGCGTTAGCCTTTTTCAAAACAATCTAAAAACATAATACACACAGCAGAATTAATATTCAATTCTTCCAAAATGTACAAATGAATTGTAAAATTTTATGTCTACATAAACTCTAAAATAAATAGATATACAAAGTGACTCCCTATACTATCCAAAGTGTTTTAAAAATTGAGAATATTGGTACCAAAGAGTTTCATAGTTATCCAGTATGCCTACATACAATCGGCATAATAGTTAATATTATTAAAAAAGTGCTGGTGCCTATTTCAATTGGATGTTTAGATAGAAAATTTAAATAGAGCATTGTGAACATGTAACTTTAACCATGTAACTTTAATTGAGGTATTAGCACTTAGTATGCTTTTATCATGGTAAGGAATTTTGTTACAATAGTAACAAACAAATTAAAACAAAGGTGATTTCTATTTGCCAATAATTATTGCAACCCAACAAGATATGCAAATGGATTATACTAAAACTGCCCAACCATAAGGAGATTTTGTGAATTCACTGTTTCAAATACAAAGATAACTGCCAGTGATAGAATGCAACAAAGACCTAAAAAGCAGCTTGACAAAAGGCAGAATGATATATACAATGAATAATAACTGACTATACATACTTTAGGAAATGACCTCTCATGACCAAAATCAAAATATAAACAATAACAGAAGCCATAAATGTTAAAAGACAAATCACACTGCCTTAATATGCCATTAAGTGCATGAAAAAGACCTATTACTTAGTCCAATATAATAAGCTCAAATAAGCTAATGAGCATATGTCAAATGGACCTAATATGACTAATATACACAAATATAGACAAAAATAGTTACTACACAAGTATCATAGTTTAGCAAATAGAATATCCCTAGGATTGAAAGTCATAACATTTTAAATCCATGTGAACATCATGAGTACTATACCACAATTTACATGGGACAATTAACAATGTGGAAAATTAGACCTGGAGAATCAATAGAAAAGGGCATAATCCAAATATGTATTTAGACCTCTAGGGGTCATAGTGCCTAATCTATTAATCCATTGAACCTCACGTTTTAGAAATTCATCATCTCTATTCCCCCCTCTCTTTACAGGCGGGACCCTATCTATTAGCATAGTTTTTAACATAACCACTGAGTCACCATTTTCCATAAATTCCTAGCTACAGGCTGTTCACTAGACCCTTCCTTAATGGCTTTATGTATAGCACTCTTATGGTTAGCTAACCTTTCTCTAAAGGAAGTACAGATCTTTCCAATATAAACTTTGGCACAAGGACAAATAATCATATAAATGACATAATTAGATGTACAAGTCAGTCTATGTCTGATCTCAAATTTTTGATATATGGGTGAAATTTTTTTTTGCCAATTTGTAATGTATTGCAAGTGACATAATTGCCACATCTATAACACCCGGGTTTTGCTTTTGGTAGCCAAGTGTTTTGTGTCATACCAATATCATGTTTGACAAGCATAGAACCAATACTTCTACCACGTTAATAAACCATACGGGGAGGTTGAAAACCTTTAAAAGGCAAGGAAGGGTCTTATGAAATTAAAGGCCAGTTTTTAGTTAGTGCTTTTTTGATACTATTGCTTTATGGGGTATATGTGGTAATAAGATTCAGTGCATTGACATTTTTCTTAGGACTTCATACTATATTAATAATCTTATGTTGATTAAGATCGATGATACCTGCCCAAATTCCCAAATTTTATCAATATCCACCTCTCTCTCTCTCTCTCTCTCTCTCTCTCTCTCTCTCTCTCTCTCTCTCTCTCTCTCTCTCTCTCTCTCTCTATATATATATATATATATATATATATATATATATAAACACAGATTTTGACAGCAGATAAGGACCATAAGCCCAACAAGTCTGCCCAATATTTCATAAAAGTATAAACTTATCTAGTTTGTAGGATAAGTCTTATGCTTATCCCAGGAATTCTTGAGGTCCCCACAGTGTTTGTCATTACCACCTCTTGTGGAAATGTATTTCATGAATCCATCACCCTTTCTGTAAAGAAGTGTTTCTGCAAATGACTCCTAAATATACTACCCTTCAGTTTGAGATCATGACTCCTTGTTATTGAATTTTTCTTTTTATGAAAATTACTCACAGCGTCATCTTATACTAAGTCTCTTATCTATCTATCTATCTATCTATCTATCTATCTATCTATCTATCTATCGGTCTGTCTGTCTTTCTCTCTGTCAAATCAAATAATCACAATACAATTTTGAGAAATTATTTATTACTAAACAAAATATAAAATAGATAAATACAAACAGTATATACACACACATATATTTTTTTATTAAAATATTATTTATACTCTCTGATAAACAAAACAATTTCTTCTCATTTTAATGTATCTTTGGTCAGGACCTGAGTTTTGTAGTGTGATTGTCCCATAGAAGTCTATCAGACCTCCAGGTGTTGGTTTGTCTGAAGTTTTTATTCAAGCACAAGCATTTTACTTTTAAATTGTAATATGAGCACAATAATACGATTGCAAATTTAATTTGAACAGTGCCAATGCTCAGTTGAGCTGATATTTTTGCGCTCCACTTGTGCTCTAGGCCTTAATGTTTTAAATTACTCATCTATGTAATCTTTGTTGGGTAGGTATAATTTAGCATACCTTGGTCACTTGTTTGTGTGTAAGAGAATTACATTAAACTACATTTTTTCATTATACTGATAATGCTTTTTTTACAGAAATTAAACAAGAAAAGGAAATGCACCACTGAAATTGTCCCTTACTCACAGTGAGTGCAAATAGGTGCACCTATACAAAGTGAAACAAAAGTAAAATTAAATTAAAACATGGAGAAACAAAGAGGGTTGAAGACCCACTTATAAGAATACACATAAAGCACTCAAGAGTCATAAAACATTTATGTATCTGCTTGTTATATTATATAAAGTGTATTCTCAAACGAGAGGAATGGGTGTAAGGATCATGTATTAAAACATAACTTTTATTAAACGCTATATATTTAAAATAAACATGGGAAACAATTTATTAAAAACACACATTGAGGACCTTGCATGAGTCTCAATTAACAGACAGCTAGATTACGAGTTTTGAGCACTATATGGAAATTAAAAGCAGGCTTGTGCGGGCGATATGGTTGCATTGAGCTCCATACCGCACCCAAATACCAACGCTGCTTTGACGTGCTCATGCATGATTTCCCCATAGACATCAATGGGGAGAGCAGGAAAAAAAGAGCCTAACACCAGCTCCATAACGCAGCCCCATTGATGTCTATGGGGAAAGAAAAAGTTATGTTTAAACCTAACACCCTAACATAAAAACCATGTCTAAACACCCCTAATCTTCCGCCCCCAATATCGCCGCCACTTACATAATATTATTAACCCCTTATCTGCCGCCCTTAACATCGCCGCCACCTAAATAAAACTATTAACCCCTAGTCTGCCTCTCCCGATATCGCTCCCACATACATAGTTATTAACTCCTAATCTGCTGCCCCTAACATCGCCGCCACCTACATTACAGTTATTGACCCCTTATTTGCCACCCCCAATGTCGCAGCCACTATACTAAAGTTATTAACCCCTAAACCTCTGGCCTCCAACATCAATAACACTAAATAAATGTATTAACCACTAAACTTAACCCTAACGTAACCCTAAGCCTAAATCTAACCCTAACCCTAATACCCCTTAACTTAAATATAATTAAAATAAATCTAAATAAAACTTACAATTATTACCTAAATAATTCCTATTTAAAACTAAATACATACTTACCTGTAAAATAAAACATAAGATAGCTACAATATAACTAATAGTTATATTTTAGCTATCTTAGGTTTTATTTTAATTTCACAGGTAAGTTTGTATTTATTTTAACTAGGTAGACTAGTTAGTAAATAGATATTAACTATTTACTAGCTTCCCTCCCACATAGCAAACACTATTTAAAGATTATTAACCCCTAATCTGCCGTCTGCCCACACTACCACTATAATAAACCTATTAACCACTAAACCAAAAGCACCACAACAAAATATACTTAAATAATTTATTAACTCCTAAACCTCTGACCTCCCACATCACTAAATCTACATAAATATATTAACCCCTAAACCTAACCCTAACATAACCCTAAGCATAAGTCTAACCCTAACACCCCCTAACTATTTGGGGGGTTGGTTGGTTGGGTGGTGGGTTTTACGGTTGGGGGGTGTTTGTATTTTTTTTTTACAGGGAAAAGAGCTGATTTCTTTGGGGCAATGCCCCACCAAAGGCCCTTTTAAGGGCTATTGGCAGTTTAGTGTAGGCTAGGTCTTTTCTTATTTTGGGGGTGGGGGGGGGCTTTGTTATTTTGATATGGCTATTATTTTAGGAGTAATGTGTTTTTATTTTTGATAATTTTGTGTGTTTTTTTGTAATTTAGTGTTTATTTTTTTTGGAATTTAGAAAATTGTATTTTAATAGATTAATTTATTTTATTTTATTGTAATATTAGTTTTTAGTGTAAGACAGGTTAGGTTTTATTTTACAGGTAAATTTGTATTTATTTTAGCTAGGTAGTTAGTAAATAGTTAATAACTATTTACTAACTAGTCTACCTAGTTAAAATAAATACAAATTTACCTGTGAAATAAAAATAAAACCTAAGATAGCTACAATATAACTATTAGTTATATTGTAGCAAGCTTAGGTTTTATTTTACAGGTAAGTATGTATTTAGTTTTAAATCATAATTATTTAGTTAATAATTGTAAGGTTTATTTAGATTTATTTTAATTATATTTAAGTTAGGGGGTGTTAGGGTTAGACTTAGGTTTAGGGTTACGTTAGGGTTAGGTTTAGGGGTTAATATATTTATGTAGATTTAGTGAGGTCGGAGGTCAGAGGTTTAGGGGTTAATAATTTATTTAAGTATATTTTGTTGTGGGAGGCTTGCGGCTTAGTGGTTAATAGGTTTATTATAGTGGCGGTGTGGGCAGACGGCAGATTAGGGGTTAATAATATTTAAATAGTGTTTGCTATGCGGGAGGGCGGCGGTTTAGGAGTTAATAGGTTTATTATAGTGGTGACAATGTCGGGGAATGGAGGAATAAGGGTTAATAAAAATTTTTAGTGGCAACGATGTCCGGAGTGGCAGATTAGGGGTTAATAATTTTATTTTAGTGTTTGCGATGCGAGAGGGCCTCGGTTTAGAGGTTAATAGGTAGCTTATGGGTATTAGTGTACTTTGTAACACTTTAGTTATGAGTTTTATGCTACAGCTTTGTAACGTAAAACTCATAACTACTGAATTTAGATGGCGGTACTGATCTTGTCAGTATAGAGTGTACCGCTGGAAGGATATGAAGAACAAGAGAGGCGCATGTGTGTACCAATAACACTAATGACAGACCCAAATATAGCTCTTATCAGGGTACTCAGATTTGTGAGGAGCACTCAGACAGTGCTATTGAATACAGGCTGGATATTTTGCAGCAACCCAGGTCACTGTTCAGTCTTGGGTAATCAGAATATCTAGATATGGAAATGAAACAGAAGGGGTGCCTGTGTGTGTCAGTAGTATATTATGACAATAAAAAGATAAAAAACCCTATTCAGGGTACTCACATTTAGGAGAAGCACTCAGACAGGGTTATTAGAATCAGGCTGGGTAGTTGGCAGCAACCCAGCTTACTGGTCACAATGATATGCCAAGGCTCAGGAACAGCAAAACCCTGGTATAGGATTGCAGCAACACAAAATATCCAGCCTGTATTCAATTGCACTGTCTGAGTGCTCCACAGAAATGTGAGTACCCTGATCAGAGCTATATTTGGGTCTTGTCATTAGTGTTATTGGTACACATATGCTTCTCCCTTGCTCTTCATATCCTTCCAGATTTCCTGACATCTTTTTTGTGAGGAGAAAGCAGCCTTCTATCAAATATCGGCTTCATCTGAGTATCATCAGGTGGACTTTCTGACACATATACTAAACTCTATCAAGAGACTTTTTTGATCATTTCATATCTGTATATGCACTTATTCTCTTAATGATCATTAATGTTCATATAGAGTTAATATAGGTAGTTATTAACCATAAGTTGATATACACACATAGATATGTTGATTTAGATATTTTGTTGTCATATATTTATACTTAGGTATATTGTTATATATCCTTACCGCATTAGACGGTTTAGCACCCCTATCTGGAGTCAGACTACATTGACTTTGTGCATTTTTTAGAGTGTACTGCTCACTTTTTGACCTCCCAGGCAAACTCATAATACCGAAGCTATGGGAGACCCATTGAAAAGGGACTTTTTTAAAAGTTTGGTACTGACGTTGCATGACAGGCTAAAAGGTATGCGGTACACCTATACCTACAAGACTTGTAATAGCGACGTTAGGGGAAAAGCATTGTTATGAAGCATAACAATGCATTTTCATTCATAACGCAAAACTCGTAATTGTAGGGTTACTTCTTTTGTTCCTTAGCTCTGCTCTGGCTGATAAGGGTGCGGCACATGTTTTCTTCAGGGCCCTGGGGTGACCACTGAAATCACACACACATGCAACTGAGTGTTTTCACAAGAGTCCCCTTTATTGAAGAACACACAAAGAATTTATAGTGATGTATACTTCATACATGAGGTCACAGGAAATATATAAAAAATGTAGTTAACTTCACATCTGCATAAGGGGCCCACAGGATATAAGAATGTTGTTATAGCACATAACAGAATATGCCCATATAACCATTTGTAGAGAGGATGCTATATTAGAAACATATGTTACAACTTATACAAAAAGAAACTTGTGGAATGCTGCATTATAAACATTTGATACTAGATTTAAGGCTACCCTAAATATGCTTAATATGTGAAATTCAAATTACCCATATAAGATAATATATATTATATATATATATATATATATATATATATATATATATATATATACATATATACACATATACATATATACATACACACATATATATCCATCATTCCCCTCTTTGATCACATCGTGATTACATAACCTGTAATGTTCCTACAATATAAACTATCTGGGTCTACCTCTAATTAAATTTTGCAGTTGAACTTTTTCTGCATCTTGTATCATACCTGATATTTTCTTTCGTAAAGTACAAGACATGTAACAGATAAACAATGTTAATAATAGTAAACAAATAGGTGTAAAGTGTCCAGCATCTTCAGGTGAGTAATAACATGCCGTTATTAATACTATTGGGATATACACAAAGATCAATATCCCCATTAGGAAAAGGAAGATCTTGCAGAAATGTCTTCGATCCATGATTGAGATCGTCATCCTGGTCTTTGTGAGGAGTGATCGATACCTTATCATCCACTTCTCCTTTGTGAGGGGTGACCGATAGCTTGTCACCCGCTTCTCCTCTCTTTGGACAGAGTTTCACTCGTGAAGCGTGTATCCAGATGTCCTTGTCGTCAGTCAGTACGGCAGTCCTGGTTACAGCGATCACAGTGACTGGCTTGCTGAATGGGAAACCTCCTTTCTTTGCTTTATTCAGCTGGCAAATGCAGACCAGATCTCCAGGCTTGAGTTGGTTCCTGTGAGGGAAGAGGTAAACGGGAAGACACATCACCATAGATGCCATTCAATTTATCAATCAATTGTTTTACATATTGTTCCTTAATACAATCTAAATCACCATTTTTAATTATAAGTGGGCCTTTTACCCATGGAGTCGGGAATGGTCTACCCATTAGGACCTCAAATGGAGACAACCTGGTTGTCCTATTTGGGGTCATTCTGATTTCTGCTAAAATCGCAGGTAAGTAGTTTTGCCATTTAACCCATGTACCTGCTGTTGCCTTTAAAAGTTTTTCCTTGATATTGCGATTCATTCTTTCTACAATCCCTGAGCTTTGAGGATGGTAGGGAATGTGAAAGTTCCAATTAATCTGTAACCATTCTACTAACTCATGTGTGATTTTACTAATGAACGCTGGACCGTTATCAGAATTAATCTGAAGCAGACAACCAAATCTTGGAATTATTTCAGTGGCTAAAATTTTAGCGACTGTTTTTGCATCTTCCCTCTGGGTAACAAAAGCTTCTGGCCACTTAGAAAATTGGTCAACTATTACAAGCAGATATAATTGTTTAGTGCCAGTTTTTGGAATATGTGTAAAATCAATTTGTAGATGTGTGAATGGGGCTGTAGGTGGGGGTAATTGGTCATGCTGGGCTTTATTGGGAATGGTTGCATTGGTCTGTAAGCAATATACACATCTATTAATATATGCCTTGCAATGATCACCTATACCTCTAATGTAGAAAGATTGCTTCAACAAGTTAGTTGTTGGTTTTATACCTAGGTGTCCAACACCATGGGCTTGTGCTATAAAGAGTGGTGCACTGCTTTCCAGTATGCCCACCTTCCCATCTTTAGAAAACAAACCATTCTCATCTAAAGTTAACCCATTAGTAGTCCAGAAAGATATGTCACTAGGAGTGGCATGTCCCTGGAGTTCAAGAAGCATATGGTCTGTAGGACATGAAGGTGGGGCTAAAACAGCATACATACGGATGGTGGATCCGGGTGTATGAGAAACATAAGCAGCCTCTTTAGCAATTTTATCTGCAAGTGCATTACCCAAGGAAATAGGGTCATACTTGTATGTATGTGCACGGCAATGTATGATCGCTATGTCCTTTGGGAGTTGTATGGCCTCTAAAAGGTCATTAATCAGGTCTGTATGAGAGATGGTCTTGCCATCTGCTGAAACAAAACCACGTTGTTTCCATATCATACCAAAATCGTGCACAACCCCAAAAGCATAGCGAGAGTCAGTGTAAATGTTAACAGATTTATTTTCAAACAATTTACATGCTTTTGTAAGTGCTATTAATTCTGCAGCTTGTGCAGAAGGATAAGGAATGGGCCCTGCATCTAGAACAATGTCTGGTAGTTGCACAACGGCATAGCCTGTCTTATAAATATCGTCACTAGGTCGGGAACAAGAACCATCAACAAACACATTATCAGCATGGTCAAAAGGCTTATCCATCAAGTCAGGTCTTGGTGTGGTAATGTGGTGTATTACCTCTATACAATCATGATCTGTTGGAAAGTCTGGTGATCCTGTAAGTAAGGCACTAAGTATTTGAGTTGGCCCTGAGGATACACTACTATATTTAATAGTCAGATTTGTATTATTCAGTAATATACATTCATAACCAGAAAGTCTTTGAGAAGTCATGTGTTGGGTAGTGACATTTTTTACAAGATGTAAAACTTGGTGACTAGTGTGTAGTACTATTGGATGGCCTAATGTGATTGTTTCAACCATCTCTACAGCCATGGCGCAAGCCGCCAATGCTCGGAGACACGCCTGCATCCCTTGTACCGGTATTGGAACTACTTTGGAAAAGAAAGCTACGGGACGCATATTGCCTCCACCATGCTCTTGGGCACAGACAGCAGCCATGGTTTTACAATTGTCCCTCGCATACAAGTGAAATGGTTTACAATAATCAGGTAGTCCTAAAGCAGGGGCACTAATAATGCTAGTCTTCAGAGCTATGTAGGATTTAGTCATGTCTGTGGTCCATTGTATATGTTCAGGGCTATCCCCTTTTGTGGCTTGCCTTAGAATGGAATCATGATGGGAGCACTCAGGAATCCATTGTCTGCAATAATTAATCATACCTAGAAAGGTGAGCATGTCCTTTCTAGTAACTGGCTTTGGGATCTGTTGAATCGCTTGGATTCGTTTGGGACTAATGGACCGGTGGCCTTGGGAAAGCACAAAACCAAGGTAATCCACTTTTGTCACTCCTACTTGTAGCTTATGTTTTGCTATTTTATGACCTTCAGCAGCAAGGTGTTTTAACAGACTTATTGTATCTACTGTATTTGCCTCCTGGTTAGGACTACACAAAAGTAGGTTATTGACGTACTGAAGGAGGACGGAACCTTGGCTTGGAGTCCATGACCGCAAGTTACATTGGAGCACCAGCGAGTAGACCGCAGGTGAGGCCACATAGCCTTGAGGGAGGCGTGTCCAGGTAAGCTGACGCCCATCATAATAAAAAGCCATAAGTAGCTGTGTCTCAGGGTCCAATCGGACTGAAAAAAATGCGTTAGCTAAATCAATGACTGTAAATATACAGGCGTCATGTGGAATGGCTGTGAGTAAGGTTGTAACATCTGGGACTATTGGGGCAATTGGGATTACTATTTCATTAATTGCACTTAGGTCTTGTACTAACCTATATTCATTGTCTTTCTTTGGGATCGGATTTATGGGGGTATTATAGGGAGAAACTACTGGACGGAGGATTCCTTGTTTAAGGAATTCCTCTATCATGGGTCTTATCCCTTCTTTCTTTTCTCTAGACAATGGATATTGTTTAATAAACACTGGAGTAGTATTAGGTTTTAATCTGGCTTTATATGGGGTACACTGAACTAAACCAACGTCAAGTTTTGAAGATGCCCATACAGAGGATGGGACATCTGTCAATATGTCATTAAAAAAACACAGGTTAGTGGACCCTAGACTCACGTCTAACCCACCCTGTCTAGTGACAGCTACTTTCAAACCAAGGGGACCCATAAGATCATGACCCAAAAGGTTAAGGGGACACCCAGTTTTAATACGAAATGGGTGCAAAAGTTGTTGGCCAGTACAGGGTACCCTAACTTCAAGTGGCGGTGTGATGCAAGTCTGAGTCAGCACTCCATTAATCCCTAAAGAAGGTTCAGATTTTTCAGTAATGCCATCATACATATCTGAGCATAAGGCAGAGCATGTAGCTCCTGTGTCTACTAGAAATGGTAGGGGTTCTCCCTCTACTTCTAGGACTAAGTATGGTTGCTCATTATAACTTGTTGACACCACTGGAAAAATTGGAGTGCTACCTTCTAGGCACCTTTATGGCCATTGTATGTTGTGTTTGGGTGCCTGCATGGGTGCAGGGGCTATGTAAGGCTGTCTGTTATACTGTCGGGGATTGTAAGGGGGGCCAGAATTATTAGGGGGTTTTGGGCATTCATTTTTCCAATGTCCCTGTTCCCCACAGTTAAAACAATGTGTTCTGTTTGAAGTATAATTCCCTCTAGCTCTTCCTCTTGCTCTCCCTCTACCTCTCACATACATTCTATTACTCCCTGTATTATCCCTTTCCCTGGCCTGGAATGGATCACAATGTTGTAAACTCTGCTTTTGATAAAAAGCAGTGTTTTTCCTTCTAATTTCCTGATGTCAAAACAACCTGCCCCTTCTTTTTCATGAATTCTTTTCAAGAATTCTGCTGGAGTCAACTCCGGCCAATCAGAGACAAGTTGCTTCACCAACAAGGAAAGCTGAGGTTGCATATTACTAATGCAAGTCTGGACCTTCAGAGAGCCCATTGCATCTCCTGATTCCATTCCAGCCTCTTCCTTCCAGCATTTATAAAAACGCTTAACAAATTCTACTACTGTTTCCTTTGTATTCTGTTTGCACGCTAGTGCAATTGACATACTTTGTTTATCCTTCCATATTCTATGCATTTCTATACTTAATTCTGTCCACATTTCATCAAGTCCTTCACGTGTGTTTAGGGCATAGTTAATTGTTGGATCTTGACTCAATTTACTAATACTCTTTACATTACCCCACTCCCAACCTGATTCAGGGTCATAGTCTAGAAGTGCATCTTTGATAATCCTAATATCTGTCTGTGTCATGTTTTGTCCTTGTAACATTCTTTTTAAATACATAATACAAGCTGATGGATGTTGACGGGGGTTTGGGGCTCCCTTGGTAATTTCCCTTAATTCACCCGGGGACAAAGGTTTAATAATTAATTGGTCTCCAACAGTAAGAAATGGCATACTAGCTTCTGGTACAGCTGCCTCCTCCTCCTCTACTTTTTCATTCCCTCTTTTATATTGTGGGGTTATTGTAGGCGGGTAGGAAGGTGTTACTGGTTCAACCTCTATCGGGGGTTTGGGCATAATTGGGGGTTTAGTGACCTGGTATTGGGGAGTTACAGAAGGTCCTGGCAAGGTCCATTCCTGGGGTACCTAAGCAGAGGCAATAGCAATAGTCTCTAGATCTATGTCACTAGGGGATGGAAGGCTAGGATATAGCCTGTTATATGATGGCAAAGGTAGGTGAGGGGCATTATATGGGGCAGGGGGGGGTGAATATGCTTTCTGTCTTTGCTTCTCACTTTTACCCTTTTTTTTATTCCCATCTATAGCAATATATTGCCAGTATGGAGCAACAGTCAGCCAATTTTCCCCACCCTTTTTCATATAATCCATCTTTATACCATGGAAATGCCTCTTCATCACCTAGACACAACCCTTTTACCATATTCATATGAAATTTATCATTATCCCCCTCTCTGGGGAATGGATCAGAGCTTCTCATAGCTACTGTCCATTCTGCCATATTCTGAACCCAAGGAATAATATACATAAACCCATCGGGCAACACCCTTCCCACATAATCTTTACATTTTTCTCCTGGTCTAGGTGTTGGAAATTGTTTAGACTGGGATTTTCCCATTCTCAACTCCTAACTTATCTTTTAAAACTTTTACAACAAAATATAATACAATACAAAAAAAAATAAAATAATAAAAATAAAAAAAAAATACAATACCTTTACCTTTAAGAGCAATTAATTATTGAATCTTTTTGCAAAAACCACATTAACTAGAATGGTTGTACTCCGTTACCAGTTATTGTGCTTAATGCTTAAGTTTACAACAAGAAAAAGAAAATAAATATCACTATGCTGATCCTTTCAGTAGTTTCTGGCATTAATTATCTCTAGGTCAAAGGTCACCCTTCACCAGAAAAAATGTAGCGTTTAGAAACAGCAATACATATTAGCAACAGTTTACTTTCTTAATACTTTATACAATAAGCAGTATTTTACTTCCTTAACACTTTATACAAATAAACAGTATTTTGCCATACAGCATATTTAAAAGCAAGCAGCAAGAAAATGTGTGGTTTAACCCTTCAGCCAGACTTAATATAACCTGATTTCTACCAAAGAAATCTATTATTCCCTTTTTATTTATTTTTTTCTATCAAAGATTTGATTAGAATCTACCAAAGATTCATATATATATTTAACCTGATTTCTACCAAAGAAATCTACTATTGCTCTTTTAGAATCTACCAGATTCACATATATATTTCCCAACTATTCCTATGTAAAATGAAACTTAAGGGGTCTTGTGGTAAGAGAAAAAAGATCAGAATAAAAAGGACTCTTTGTTCAGCTCACCTTCCGAGAGTTCCCTGTTTCATCTCACTTCTGACACCAGTTTGTAGGGTTACTTCTTTTGTTCCTTAGCTCTGCTCTGGCTGATAAGGGTGCAGCACACGTTTTCTTCAGGGCCCTGGGGTGACCACTGAAATCACACACACATGCAACTGAGTGTTTTCACAAGAGTCCCCTTTATTGAAGAACACACAAAGAATTTATACTGATGTATACGTCATACATGAGGTCACAGGAAATATATAAAAAACATAGTTAACTTCACATCTGCATAAGGGGCCCACAGGATATAAGAATGTTGTTATAGCACATAACAGAATATGCCCATATAACCATTTGTAGAGAGGATGCTATATTAGAAACATATGTTACAACTTATACAAAAAGAAACTTGTGGAATGCTGCATTATAAACATTTGATACTAGATTTAAGGCTACCATCAATATGCTTAATATGTGAGATTCAAATTACCCATATAACATAATATATATATTATATATATATATATATATATATATATATATATATATATATATATACATATATACACATATACATATATACATACACACATATATATCCATCAGTAATCTAGCTGAATGATATGTAAATAGTAAAGTATGCATGCGAAGGAGAGGAATCCTTGTATTCAGTGTTTGTGTACTGTAAATTAAAACATATATGGTAATATTAATATTTCAAATGATGGTAGTATACACAGGCTATATAAGTAGACAGTTCAGGCTGCTCCCCTCAACGTGTCTGGCCTTCAACTTCGTAAAATCCTATAGAGAAATCAGAGAAAGCTCCTCATAGCTTAATAAAGTCAAATATCACTTGTGGGAGTGAAATAAAAAAATACACTAACCTTTGGTGTCGCACTAATAAGTGCAAATGATGTAAGCCGGATCCTTATATAGTCACCCGGCTAACTCGCCTCCCGTCTCAGGAACAAGGACTCCTGTTTGTCTGTCCGGTCACCAGTGGCAAAAGATAGATCTAAATGGATGTGAGCAAGTCTCATAAGCTGCATAAATTGTCCTGCGTCCAGCATCCCCGGCTCTCTAAATAAATTAAACAAGTAAGCAATGCAGCATTGGATTTTTGTGTTATGCACTGTAAAAAATCCTTATCCTGTGTGGATATTCACCTACCCATTTTTTGACTTATGCAAGTATGACATAATATTTACACCTAAACATAGCATTCAAAGGCCCTGGATGTCTTTTAATCCTACTTAAAACTGGTAGTTTCACAACTAGCATGTGACCTCTCTTTTGTAGGGTTCATCCATTAAATATTTTCAGCTTTGGAGAGTCAATAGAATTCAAATTACTACCTATATTTGGTTGTACTTGACAGGTGCATTTTCAGCATCTAAAGTGTAAGAGTTTGGAGAGAATTACAAATGTACATCACTTAAAGGACCAGTCAACACAGTAGATTTGCATAATCAACAAAAGCAAGATCATAAGACAATGCAATAGCACTTAGTCTGAATTTCAAATGAATAGTAGATTTTTTTTTCTGATAATTTTAAAAGTTATGTCTATTTCCACTCCCCCTGTACCATGTGACAGCAATCAGCCAATCACAAATGCATACACGTGCCATGTGACAGCCATTAGCCAATCACAAATGCATATACACTTATTCTGTGAATTCTTGCACATGCTCAGTAGGAGCTGGTGACTCAAAAATTTTAAATATAAAATGACACAATTGCAAGTTCTATCTCAATAATGAAACTTTAATTTTGACTTGAGTGCCCCTTTAAGCAGCACTACAGAGCAATAGTGTTCCCCTAGTCAGATGAATATTTTTCTTATTACAAATATATCACTATTTACATATGATTATGATGCACACAAAAAAGTAAATTAAATACAAGCGTTTGTCTAGTAATGACAGCATATTATAACATAATGCCTTTTCATTAAAGATTGCAGTATCATGCAACTAAAGAAATTAGCTTCCATATATTATTAGATTGAGAATCAACATCCATTACTTTGTTTTGTATTGAAACACTTAGAAATACTACTGATAGATTAGAAAATTCCAGGAAAGATAATATCCTGATTTTATCCAAATGCTTTTATTGAAGACAATAAATTATTCTATTGAAAGATCAACAAGGGTCGAGATTCCTATATCCTCATAAGTGAAAGCAGACAATTAAAGTGGTAATTAGAGCATGTTAATTATACTCCAAAAGCAATGTGAAAATGCAAATGATATACAGCAGGAAATTAACAGCAGTTACTGCTCAATATTGCATGACTTTTCCATTAAAAATAATATGAGAAGTTGTTAAATTATAGAAAATGAGAATAAAAAGGCTAGAATATTAAAAGAAAATCTAGAAGAAATAGTCGGAAGAATGCAAAATATACACCAGACTTCACTGATTTAGGAAATATTTTGTTTTGAAAAGATCCATACAGATTTTTTTTTTAAATGAATCTCAAATACAAAAATCTTAAAGAATAACAAGCAAGCAGATTTTTTTTTTGTTGTAATTTATCATTTTTATTGAATAAAAAAAAAAACACTAATAGGTATAATAATGAATTTTTAATTTTTTTATTTTTTATTAATCCTTCAACAGAGCACAAGCAATAAAATCCCTGTGATCGGTTCCAGTCCAACATTTTCACATGAATTGGCTTGCATGTTTTTCTGCAGTTTTAAAATTCAAACCCATCGTAAACCAAAAATCTGGCTTTTAACTGTACGTTAAGCACATATGAAATTTTGTGAATTGTGTTATAAATGATGTTTAGAAAGTTATAGGAACTCACATTTGTGCCAATTAAATGAATAACATATATACTACATATGTGCATTCAGCTAACAAATACTAGTTAATCCGAATATATTGGACAAAATGGATGAAGAATTTTAGCCTGTAATGCAACGTCCATTCCACACTCAAAATATGATGTTTGAGTGTGGAATTTTCATAGCGCCGGTATTACAGGTTGTGCGCCGGTATTACAGGTTGTGCGGTCCAGATAAAATGCTTGCATTACAGCCTATACCGATACGATCCATACTACCATCTGAGAGCAGTAATTATGAATTTTGCAAAACAAAAATGTTTAATAAATCTCATATCTAAACTGTTACAAAGTACACTAAGACTCATAAACTACCTATTAACCCCTAAACCACCACACTCCCGCATAACAAACACTATATTAAACATATTAACCCGTAATCTGCCGCCCACCCAAATCCCAACCATTAAATAAAGTTATTAACCCCTAATCTGCCGCCCATCCACATCGCCAACACTATTTAAATATATTAACCCCTAAACCACCACTCCCTGATATTACTGCCACTAAATAAACCTAATAACCCCTAAACCTTAGGCCCCCATATCACTGTCACTAAATAAACCTATTAACCCCTTAACTTCCATTCCCATATCGTAACTACTAAACTAAACCTATTAACCCCTAAACTACCGGACCTCCTACATTGCAAAACACTAAATTAAACTATTAACCCCTAAACCTAACACCCCCTAACTTTAAATTAAATTACAATAACTATCTTAAAATAAATAAAAACTTACCTGTGAAATGAAAAAATACTAAGTTTAAACTATAAATTAACCTAATATTACTATTCTATTAAAATAAAAAAAATACCAATTAAAAAATCTAAATTACAAAATTATCAAAAATAAAAACAATTACACCTAATCTAATAGCCTTATAAAAATAAAAAAGCCCCCCAAAATAAAAACATCAACTCTGAATATTAGGGACAGCCAAGTAACAGATCTAATTGCATACTGGTACTTACAATACAGTAAATATTATAGTTAAAAGAGCAGCTGAGCCCTAAGAGAAACACAGACATACCAGTATCATGTCAAAAACATCATAAACATTTATTAATAATCCATTGATAACTCAGGTGGGGTCAGCAAAGCTAAATATAGCTATTTCTTTCCAATGGCAAGGAGAGTCCACAAGTCCATTAAATTACTATTGGTAATTAAACTCCTGGCCACCAGGTGGAGGCAAAGAACACCCCTGCAAAGCTTCAAGTATCCTCCCACTACCCACAATCCCCAGTCAACCTTTACCTGTGTAACATTGTAGGTGATGTGCGAAGAAGGTGTCTGAAGAAATTAAGTTGTTAATCCTTTAATGGGTATTAGCAGTTGGAAGATGGCAAGGTGGTCTTTGCTTACATTGCAACATTTTTGTTACCCCTATATAGAAAACCATGGTTGGTTACTGTTTTTCTATATCTACAGGTCTATGTCAGTGAGGATTCTGTCACATCTGTTTGCTGTACCTGCCCTACAGCGGATCCACAGTTAAGTGCTTTTACCTTCTAGGTGAGAAGGATGCAGCACTTAGAAGTTCCTTGTTTAAAAAAAAGAAAAAAGAAAAACGAAAGGATACTTAGGGAACAAAGTGGATCCTTATGGGCCTAAATATCCCTTTTTAAGGTTGGGGATTTATTTGGCAGCAGTTTAGGGCACTGTTCTGTCATGTGTAGGCTTTTTTTTTTTGGCTTTTGGAATTTGTTTGCACAAGTTTACCTTTTATTTAGTTTGGGTAATATCTCTTTAAGAAAGTTTTTGGACCGGACCTTACTTTTCAATTTATGATCATGTGACCGTTCAGTTACTTCCTGAGTGCTGATCATTTTGTTTCTAGCCGACTGTTTAGAAGCCGGATTTTCAAGGAGACAGACTGGATTTTATAGCATTAGATCGGTTTTCCTGCCTGTCGCTTCTCTCTGATGTTTGCTTTCTAGGATCTGCACTTTGAACAGGATTTATCTGTTAGTTTGGATTAGATTCCTGGTTACCGGTTGGGGGAATCTCTCCAGCATGGCTGGGGTGTAGAGCTGCCGTTTTTAATAATTATTTATCTATGCTTAGAGTTGTATTCTAATGTGTTATATATTGAAATTAGAGTATAAGGGACATAAAGGTCTTTTTTATTTACTATGGAAGTCGATCCAAGCATTCTCTGTCATTTGATAAATGTCTTTATTGTGCAGATGCCCAGGTTATATTACTCCTGTGCAATTTTGTTCCCTTTGCCTTAATAAGGTTTTATTATCTAAGGATAAGGATTCCTTATCTGAGTCTTCTTTTGCTCAGGATAATGCTGTTCAGGGGTTGTCTCAGTCTTCTGTTAACATGTACCAGTCTTTGACAGATTCACATGCAGTACCCTGCGGTTCCTCTCAGTCAGTCTCTGGGAGTGTTTGTTTGCCTAAAGATTTTGCTGCGCAGTTGACTTCTGAAGCCCTAAGTGCTTTACCTAGTTCTGCTAAAGGGAAGAGTAAATCTAAGAACATTTCTATGGGTTCTGATTCCGCCAAGACTGATTTGGTTAGTCTTTCTCCGTTATTTATTGCGGATCATTCCTTTGCAGCTTCGGAGGGCAAGATCTCTGATTCAGAATCTGCAGTTCCTAGTAGAATAGATTCTGAGGAGGTTAATTTTAGATTTAAACTGGGGCATCTCCGTTTACTTTTAAAGGAGGTTTTAGCTACTTTGGATGACTCTGAAACTGTTGCAGAGGCTCCTAAAAAGGCTAATAAACTGAATAGAGTTTTTGATGTCAAACCTAAATCTGTGGAGGTTTTTCCTGTTCCAGATCACATGTCTGACATTATATCTCAGGAATGGGAGAAGCCGGTGTTCCTTTTAACCAGTCTCCTGTGTTTAAAAAGATGTTTCCTGTGGCTGATTCAGTGTGAGATCTGTGGTGCACTGTTCCTAGAGTAGAGGGCCTTATATCTACTCTAGCCAAGAGAACTACTATTCCTCTTGAGAATAGTTCCTCTTTTAGAAAACCTATGGATAAGAAACTGAAGGGTTATTTAAAGGGACACTGAACCAAAACATTTTCTTTCGTGATTCAGATAGAGCATGCAATTTAAAAAAAAATCGAATTTACTCCTATTATCAATTTTTCTTCGTTCTCTTGCTTTCTTTATTTGAAAAAGAAAGCATCTAAGCTATTTTTTGGTTCAGAACCATGGAAAGCACTTGTTTATTGGTAGGTGAATTTACCCACCAATCAACAAGAACAACACAGTGTGCTCACCAAAACTAAACATCTAAACTTACATTCTTGCATTTCAAATAAAGATACCAAGAGAATGAAAAGAATTTGATAATAGGAGTGAATTAGAAAGTTGCTTAAAACTGCATGCTTTATCTGAATCATGATAGAAAAAATTGGGTTCAGTGTCCCTTTAAGAAATATATTTTTTCATCAGGGTTTACAATGGCAACCAGTTGCTAGTATTGCAACAGCTGCTGGTGCAGCCTCCTATTGGTGTGACTCTTTGTCTGATCTAATTTCAGAGGAGACTACTATAGAGGAGATCCAAGATAGGATCAAGGCTCTAAAGCTGGCTAATACTTTTATCTGTGATGCGAGTATGCAGGTTGCTAGGCTGGGAGCTAAGATTTCTAATTTTGTGATACTAGCCCGCAGAGGCCTTTGGTTAAGGTTGTGGTCTGCGGATAGGACTTTTAAATCCAAGCTTCTGTCTCTACCTTTTAAGGGTAAGACTTTATTTGGTCCTGGTCTGTTAGAGATAATTTCCACAGTTACTGGTGGAAAGGGAGTTTTTTTTACCACAGGATAAGTAGAATAGACCCAAGGGTCATCAGACTTCTAATTTGTGTTCCCTTTGTAACTTCAAGGGAAAGATCTTCCTTGTCTTCTAAATCTGAGCAAGCCAAGACTTCTTGGAGAGCTAGCCAGTCCTGGAACAAGGTAAGCAATCCAGAAAGCCTTCTTCTGAGGCTAAGTCTGCATGAATGGGCCGCCACCTATACAGTTCTGGATCAGGTAGGGGGCAGGCTTTCCTTTTTTCAGCAGGCTTGGATTTGCAACATTCCAGATCCTTGGGCAGTGGAAGCAGTCTCCCAGGTATACAGGGTATGATTCAAGTCTTGTCCCCCAAGGGACAGATTCCACTCCCTGATATTACTGCCACTAAATAAACCTAATAACCCCTAAACCTTAGGCCCCCATATCACTGTCACTAAATAAACCTATTAACCCCTTAACTTCCATTCCCATATCGTAACTACTAAACTAAACCTATTAACCCCTAAACTACCGGACCTCCTACATTGCAAAACACTAAATTAAACTATTAACCCCTAAACCTAACACCCCCTAACTTTAAATTAAATTACAATAACTATCTTAAAATAAATAAAAACTTACCTGTGAAATAAAAAAAAACTAAGTTTAAACTATAAATTAACCTAATATTACTATTCTATTAAAATAAAAAAAATACCAATTAAAAAATCTAAATTACAAAATTATCAAAAATAAAAACAATTACACCTAATCTAATAGCCTTATAAAAATAAAAAAGCCCCCCAAAATAAAAACATCAACTCTGAATATTAGGGACAGCCAAGTAACAGATCTAATTGCATACTGGTACTTACAATACAGTAAATATTATAGTTAAAAGAGCAGCTGAGCCCTAAGAGAAACACAGACATACCAGTTTTATGTCAAAAACATCATAAACATTTATTAATAATCCATTGATAACTCAGGTGGGGTCAGCAAAGCTAAATATAGCTATTTCTTTCCAATGGCAAGGAGAGTCCACAAATCCATTAAATTACTATTGGTAATTAAACTCCTGGCCACCAGGTGGAGGCAAAGAACACCCCTGCAAAGCTTCAAGTATCCTCCCACTACCCACAATCCCCAGTCATTCTTTGCCTGTGTAACATTGTAGGTGATGTGCGAAGAAGGTGTCTGAAGAAATTAAGTTGTTAATCCTTTAATGGGTATTAGCAGTTGGAAGATGGCAAGGTGGTCTTTTCTTACATTGCAACATTTTTGTTACCCCTATATAGAAAACCATGGTTGGTTACTGTTTTTCTATATCTACAGGTCTATGTCAGTGAGGATTCTGTCACATCTGTTTGCTGTACCTGCCCTACAGCGGATCCACAGTTAAGTGCTTTTACCTTCTAGGTGAGAAGGATGCAGCACTTAGAAGTTCCTTGTTTAAAAAAAAGAAAAAAGAAAAACGAAAGGATACTTAGGGAACAAAGTGGATCCTTATGGGCCTAAATATCCCTTTTTAAGGTTGGGGATTTATTTGGCAGCAGTTTAGGGCACTGTTCTGTCATGTGAAGGCTTTTTTTTTTTGGCTTTTGGAATTTGTTTGCACAAGTTTACCTTTTATTTAGTTTGGGTAATATCTCTTTAAGAAAGTTTTTGGACCGGACCTTACTTTTCAATTTATGATCATGTGACTGTTCAGTTACTTCCTGAGTGCTGATCATTTTGTTTCTAGCCGACTGTTTAGAAGCCGGATTTTCAAGGAGACAGACTGGATTTTATAGCATTAGATCGGTTTTCCTGCCTGTCGCTTATCTCTGATGTTTGCTTTCTAGGATCTGCACTTTGAACAGGATTTATCTGTTAGTTTGGATTAGATTCCTGGTTACCGGTTGGGGGAATCTCTCCAGCATGGCTGGGATGTAGAGCTGCCATTTTTAATAATTATTTATCTATGCTTAGAGTTGTATTCTAATGTTTTATATATTGAAATTAGGGTATAAGGGACATAAAGGTCTTTTTTATTTACTATGGAAGTCGATCCAAGCATTCTCTGTCATTTGATAAATGTCTTTATTGTGCAGATGCCCAGGTTATATTACTCCTGTGCAATTTTGTTCCCTTTGCCTTAATAAGGTTTTATTATCTAAGGATAAGGATTCCTTATCTGAGTCTTCTTTTGCTCAGGATAATGCTGTTCAGGGGTTGTCTCAGTCTTCTGTTAACATGTACCAGTCTTTGACAGATTCACATGCAGTACCCTGCGGTTCCTCTCAGTCAGTCTCTGGGAGTGTTTGTTTGCCTAAAGATTTTGCTGCGCAGTTGACTTCTGAAGCCCTAAGTGCTTTACCTAGTTCTGCTAAAGGGAAGAGTAAATCTAAGAACATTTCTATGGGTTCTGATTCCGCCAAGACTGATTTGGTTAGTCTTTCTCCGTTATTTATTGCGGATCATTCCTTTGCAGCTTCGGAGGGCAAGATCTCTGATTCAGAATCTGCAGTTCCTAGTAGAATAGATTCTGAGGAGGTTAATTTTAGATTTAAACTGGGGCATCTCCGTTTACTTTTAAAGGAGGTTTTAGCTACTTTGGATGACTCTGAAACTGTTGCAGAGGCTCCTAAAAAGGCTAATAAACTGAATAGAGTTTTTGATGTCAAACCTAAATCTGTGGAGGTTTTTCCTGTTCCAGATCACATGTCTGACATTATATCTCAGGAATGGGAGAAGCCGGTGTTCCTTTTAACCAGTCTCCTGTGTTTAAAAAGATGTTTCCTGTGGCTGATTCAGTGTGAGATCTGTGGTGCACTGTTCCTAGAGTAGAGGGCCTTATATCTACTCTAGCCAAGAGAACTACTATTCCTCTCGAGAATAGTTCCTCTTTTAGAAAACCTATGGATAAGAAACTGAAGGGTTATTTAAAGGGACACTGAACCAAAAAAATTTCTTTCGTGATTCAGATAATTTAAAAAAAAATCGAATTTACTCCTATTATCAATTTTTCTTCGTTCTCTTGCTTTCTTTATTTGAAAAAGAAAGCATCTAAGCTATTTTTTGGTTCAGAACCATGGAAAGCACTTGTTTATTGGTAGGTGAATTTACCCACCAATCAACAAGAACAACACAGTGTGCTCACCAAAACTAAACATCTAAACTTACATTCTTGCATTTCAAATAAAGATACCAAGAGAATGAAAAGAATTTGATAATAGGAGTGAATTAGAAAGTTGCTTAAAACTGCATGCTTTATCTGAATCATGATAGAAAAAATTGGGTTCAGTGTCCCTTTAAGAAATATATTTTTTCATCAGGGTTTACAATGGCAACCAGTTGCTAGTATTGCAACAGCTGCTGGTGCAGCCTCCTATTGGTGTGACTCTTTGTCTGATCTAATTTCAGAGGAGACTACTATAGAGGAGATCCAAGATAGGATCAAGGCTCTAAAGCTGGCTAATACTTTTATCTGTGATGCGAGTATGCAGGTTGCTAGGCTGGGAAGTAAGATTTCTAATTTTGTGATACTAGCCCGCAGAGGCCTTTGGTTAAGGTTGTGGTCTGCGGATAGGACTTTTAAATCCAAGCTTCTGTCTCTACCTTTTAAGGGTAAGACTTTATTTGGTCCTGGTCTGTTAGAGATAATTTCCACAGTTACTGGTGGAAAGGGAGTTTTTTTTTACCACAGAATAAGTAGAATAGACCCAAGGGTCATCAGACTTCTAATTTGTGTTCCCTTTGTAACTTCAAGGGAAAGATCTTCCTTGTCTTCTAAATCTGAGCAAGCCAAGACTTCTTGGAGAGCTAGCCAGTCCTGGAACAAGGTAAGCAATCCAGAAAGCCTTCTTCTGAGGCTAAGTCTGCATGAATGGGCCGCCCCCTATACAGTTCTGGATCAGGTAGGGGGCAGGCTTTCCTTTTTTCAGCAGGCTTGGATTTGCAACATTCCAGATCCTTGGGCAGTGGAAGCAGTCTCCCAGGTATACAGGGTATGATTCAAGTCTTGTCCCCCAAGGGACAGATTCCTATTATCAAGATTATCTGTAAACTAGGTAAAGGGAGAGGCCTTCTTAGACTGCGTAAGGGATTTTTCCTCTCTGGGAGTGATTATTCCAGTTCGTCTAGTAGAACTGGGTTAGGGATTTTATTCAAATCTTTTTGTAGTTCCCAAAAATGAGGGAACTTTTTGACCCTTTGTAGACTTAAATGTTTCTCAAGGTCCCGTCCTTCAAAATAGAGACTATTCATTCTATTCTCCCTCTCTTTCAGGAGGATCACTTTATGACCACTATAGACCTAAATGATGTGTATCTTCATGTGCCTGTCCACAGGGAACATTTAAAGTTCCTGTTTTTGGATCAACATCTTCAATTTGTAGAACTGCCTTTCGGCCACACCACTTCTTCTCGAATCTTTATGAAGGTTCTAGGGGCTCTTTTGGCTTTTGGCCATATCTCTAGGGATTGTGGTGGCTCCTTACCTGGACAATATCTTGGTCCAGGCACTATCTTTTCAGTTAGCAATATCCCATAAAGATTCTCTGTTAGCTATTCTCTGCTCTCATAGATGGAAGGTGAATCTAGGGAAAAGTTCCTTGGTGCCAAGTACCAGGATATGTTTTCTGGGGACAATCATAGACTCAGTATCTATGAAGATTTTTTTTGACAGAGGTCAGAAAATTCAAGCTTCTGGAGGCCTGTTGTTCTCTTCAGTCCTCTGTTTGTCCATCAGTGGTTATATGCATGGAAGTAATTGGTCTCATGGTGGCATCCATGGACATCATTCCGTTTGATCGCTTCCATCTGAGACCTCTACAGTTATGTATGTTCAATCAATGGAATGAATCGGATCTCTCTCAGAGGATAGTTTTAAACTCTCAGACAAGGATATCTCTGTCTTGGTGGATCTCCCAGGACCATTTGTCTCAGGGGACTTGTTTCCTGAGACCTTCTTGGGAGATTGTGCCTACGGATGCCAGCCTGTTAGGCTAGGGAGCAGTTTGGGGGTCCCTAATAGCCCAGGGACTTTGGACTCAAGAGGAGACTGCCCTCCCTATAAATATCCTAGCATTGAGAGCCATTCTCAATGCTCTATCAGCTTGGCCTCAACTGAGTTTAGCCCGGTTTATGAGATTTCAATCGGACATCACTTTGGTGGCGTATATCAACCACCAAGCAGGAACTCGGAGCTTGTTATCTATGAAGGAGGTGACGCTCATTCTTCAGTGGGCAGAGTCTCACAATTGTAATCTCTCTGCCATTCATAGAAACATAGAAACATAGAATTTGACTGTAGATTAGAGCAAAAAAGGCCCATCAAGTCTACTCATATTACATGTTACTCTTTCCTTAGGATAGCCTTATGCATGTCCCAAGCATTTTTGAATTCCTTTACAGTCTGTGTGTTTACCACCTCAAATGGAAGTTTATTCTATGAATCCACCACCCTTTCTGTAAAAAAATGTTTCCTCAAATTTCTCCTGAATCTGCTTCCTCTAAGTTTAGATTGTGACCCCTTGTTTTGGCATTTATTGTTTGTGAAAAATGCATTCAGCTTCTATTTTATAAATTCCCTTCATATATTAAAAGGTTCCTATCATGTCACCTCTTTCGCTTCTATCCTCTATACATATTTAGATCATAGAGTCTTTCTTTGTACATTTTATATTTTAGACCATGTACCATTTTAGTAGCCCTCCTTTGGACAGCTTCTAGTTTATTTATATCTTTCTGAAGATATGGTGTCCAGAACTGTACACAGTATACCAGATTTGGCATAACTAATGATCTGTAAAGTGGCATACGAACCTTGCTATTTCTGCTACTAATACCTTTTCCAATGCAACCAAGTATTTGACTGGCCTTACTGGCATTTGAAACCTCTTCCTCTATAAAAAGAAAAGTACTAATCACATTATTACTTACAGTAATGTCCCTTAATAGAATCTCACTATCTTTACCATCTGATGTAAAGACTGAACAAAAGTAATCATTTAAACAGTTTGCTATTTGTTTATTTTCTTCCACTACTCTGTCTTCATTCTTGAGTCTAACTATCCCTTTGTTAGTTTTTCTTTTTTCACTGATATATCTAAAGAAGGTTTTGTCACCGTTTTTCACATATTGTGCTATTTTCTCTTCTGCATCAGCTTTAGCCTTTCTGATTAACTGCTTTGTCATCTTTTGATGAGTTCTCCATTTTTCCTTATCCTCTTCTGAGCCAGTGAGTTTAATTTTTTATAGACTGTCTTTTTTGTCTTTCATATCCCAGGGGTGGACAACTGGGAAGCGGATTATCTGAGCAGGGAGACGTTTCATCCAGGGGATTGGCCTCTCCATCTGGAAGTTTTTATCGATGTTAACCCTCAAGTGGGGAGTTCCGGAGCTGGATCTGATGGCATCTTGTCTAAATGCCAAGCTTTCAAGATATAGAGCAAGATCAGGAGATCCCCAAGCAGCTCTGGTGGACGCCCTGGCAGTGTCATGCGATTTTGGTCTAATTTATCTGTTTCCTCCGGTTGCCCTCCTTCTTGGGTGATAGCTTGTATCAAACAGGAGCAGGCTTTGGTTCAGCATGGCCTCAAAGAACTTGGTTTGGGTACCTAGTGAGGATGTTGTCATTCCCCCCCTTTGAAATAGCCTCTGAGGAAGGATCTTCTACTTCAGGGTCACTTCCACCATCCGAACTTAGTATCTCTGAAGCTGACTGGTTGGAGATTGAATGCTTAGGGGCTGAATTATCAAGCTCCAAATGGAGCTTGATGCCCCATGTTTCTAGCAAGCCTTCAGGCTCGCAAGAAACACAAGTTATGAAGCAGCGGCCTGAAGACTGCTGCTCCATAACCTGTCTGCCTGCTCTGTGGCAGCAGACAGACAAAGCCAGAAATCAACCCAATCCAATACGATCGGGTTGATTGACACCCCCTGCTAGCGGCAAATCTGGAGGGGCGGTATTGCACCAGAAATTCACAAGAACTGCTGGTGCAATGATAAATGCCAAGAGCGCAATATCAGATCATGTCCACTCACATTATGATATATAGCCTGTTACTTGCAGGATTTATTATAAGGTATGATGCAAATACCTTCATTGGTGTGGATCTAGGGTTTTTTCTTGCCTGTAGAGCTTCGGAGCTTTTGGCTCTACAGTGTGATTCTCCTTATCTTATTCTTCATGCGGATAAGGTGGTTCTCCATACTAAGTTAGGATTTCTAAATAAGGTGGTCTTGGAATGCAATATTAACCAAGAAATTGTTGTTCCTTCATTTTATCCTAATCCTTCATCTACGAAGGAGCGGTGATTGCACAATCTGGATGTTGTGCATGCTTTAAGGTTCTATTTACAGGCTACAAGAGATTTTCGTAAATCTTCTGCTCTTTTTGTTGTCTTTTCTACTAAACGGAGAGGTCAGAAGGCCACTTCTTCTACTCTCTCCTTATGGTTGAGAAGTGTTATTCGATTGGCTTATGAGACAGCTGGACAGCATCCTTCAGAGAAAATTCTGGCTCACTCCACTAGGGCTGTCACTTCCTCTTGGGCCTTTAAAAATGATGCTTCTATGGAGCAGATTTGCAAGGTGGCCACTTGGTCATCATTGCATACTTTTTCCAAATTTTATAAATTTGATGTGTTTGCCTAAGCTGAGGAAAGTTCTTCAAGCGGTGGTGGTGCCTTCTGTTTAGGTTCGTCTGTCTTGTATATCCCTCCCTTCCATTCTAGCTTTGGAATTGGTTCCCATTAGTAATTGAATGGATTTGTGGACTCTCCATGCCATTGGAAAGAATACATAATTTATGCTTACCTGAGAAATTATTTTCTTTATTGGCATGGAGAGTCCACAACCCGCCCTTATTTTTAAGATGGCTTTTTGTCATTTTTCTAAACCTCAGGCACCTCTATACCCTTTGTGTATTTTTCTCTTTCATTCATCGGCTGAATGACTGGGGATTGTGGGTAGTGGGAGGATACTTGAAGCTTTGCTGGGGTGTTCTTTGCCTCCACCTGGTGGCCAGGAGTTGAATTCCCACTAGTAATTGAATGGATTTGTGGACTCTCCATGCCAGGAAAGAAAATAATTTATCAGGTAAGTATAAATTATGTTTTTTTTAGCTCTATAAAATCATGTTGCAGGCAGCACTTCAGATCACAAGCAAAAAACTGATGTTAACATATTCAAACGGGTGCCAAGGCGTTTATTCAAGCACGCTAAAACCCGACATGAATAATCAATATTTCACATTCCAATGTTCTTCACATAGAATACTATGCTCAATTTATTTTTAAATAAATATTTCTATAAATATTTGATGGATTTTTTTGTATGCAGTGTTCTTTATGTGAAACAAAGACTCCTAAATTACAATAAAAGGGTTAAAAAAAAATCCAAAAGATTTTGGGCGGTTTCTCTCCATGCTGGAGAGGATTCGAATATCAGGCCCTTGAAGAGTGTACAGACATAAACAGCTTGAAACCTATTTAATATCAAGCAATACTGTGAAAAATTCCTTTCACGTCTTCTAAACAAACCATACATGATTTTGTTTTTGCAGTTATAAATAAATGATAAATTCCCCTTTTCAAATAAATAATGCAATCTATTAGAAATAGTTTTTTTATGAATATGTTGTGAAATAACTTTTATAATCTACTTCTTACTAGGTATTTTGATAAGGTAAGTTCACTACATTCACTCCTTTTAAATGTACTGCAACTCATGCTAACTGTGCTATTTCAAAATAAAGTATCAAGATAAAATATAGTGCATGTTAAATTACCATAGAAGCTGTGATGATTAGAAATTGCATACTTAAATACTTTGTTAAAATATACTACATATATTTGTAATTTTATTGTCAATTTAAGGGACTATTTTTTTTTGTAATAACATACAGTATATATACTCTATTTATAAGTACTGCATTTTAAAATATACCCTTTATAAAGCATTTTATTTACATATAATATATGGGCAAAAGTATGTAGACACCCTTACTAATTATTGTGTTCAGGATTTTCAAACACCCATTGCTAACAGATGCATAAAATCCAGCACATAGCCATGAAATCTCCTTAGAAAAACATTGGCATAAGATGGCATATTTGCCACAAGACAATTTGGAAATTTCTGCTCTTCTTGATCTGCCCTAGTGAACTTTATGTGTTGCTATCATTGTAAAGTGGAATTGTCTAGGAGCATCAACAGCCAAGTCACAAAGTGGTAGACAACACAAACTAAGGGACTGAATATAATTTGTTACATCAATCACTTGACAATTCCAAACGGCAGTGGAAGCAACATTGGAACATGAGCTGTGTGTTGGCAGCTTAATGAAATGGGTTTCTATGGATGATCAATTATAGACAAGCCTCACATCAACATGTGCAATACAAAGAATCTGGATAACGTACTGGGTCAGTCTTGATGGGCTTGGGCAAGGTTCTAGGGAGGCTCATCTTAATGCTACAGGATAAAAGGACAGTTGTGTGCTTCCAAAAAGATAATTGGGTAAATGTAAAAAGATATTTTAGATAAATGGGTGCTTCCAACATTGGAGCAACAGTTGGGGAAGGCCCTTTCCTATTCCAGCATTATTGTGCCCGGAAGCAAGCTGAGTTCCATGCAGACTTAGTTGGACAGGTTGTTGTGGAGGAACTTTAGTGACCTGCACAAAGCCGTGAAATCAACCCCAATGAACACCTTTGGGATGAATTGCAATGTTGATTGTGAGCCAGACCTTCTTGTCCAACATCAGTGGTTGACCTCACAATTGCTCTTTTGGCTGAATGAGCAAAAATTCCCAAAGACACACAAAAGAGTGTTTGCTGCAAAGGGGGGGATTTCATAATAATGTCTATGGTTTTGGAACGGGATGTCCATCAAGCTCATAATGGTATGAAGGTCAGATATCCACATTCTTTTGACCAAATCAATTATTTTTATTAATGTATATGATATGTGATTGTGAATAATGTATATTTAAGGGATAAAATAGATTACATACACATATTACGTTATTGCAGAAAATGCATTCTAAAAGATCAATAATATAATGTGTTTTTATAGTTTAAATAATATATTGAAACATACATATAGCTTGCAAGAGTTTGCATAAATAAAAAGAGAGAAGCGCTCAACCTGGGAACGAACAATAGCATAATAGCTTGTTCTATGGCTAGTTACCACCCTAGAAGCAGCCTCTTTTTGCTCAATATGTGCCTTTCACAGAGAAGAACTTTCCTGTAGCATATCAGTCTGATCCTGACTTCACAGTACAGTCCAGCCCCGAAATACCAGGCAATCCCTCTCTGATATGCTTCAGGAAAGTTTTTCTCTGTGAAAGGCACATGTTGAGCAAAAAGAGGCTGCTTCTTGGGTGGTAACTAGCCATAGAACAAGCTATTATGCTATTGTTCATTCCCAGGTTGAGCGCTTCTCTCTTTTTATTTATGCAAATTATGACATTTTGGGAAGTCTCCCTAAGTGTGATGCGGGAATCCAGACGTGGACCCGTTGCTCAGTGTGCCTAGAGGGATATGGCTGCACCTCACTGACGAGGCCCACAATAGGCCGAAACGTACGTCTGGGGTTTTGCTGTTTCTCTCGTTCAGAGAAGGATTGCCTGGTATTTCAGGGCTGGACTGTACTGTGAAGTCAGGATCAGACTGATATGCTTCAGGAAAGTTTTTCTCTGTGAAAGGCACATGTTGAGCAAAAAGAGGCTGCTTCTTGGGTGGTAACTAGCCATAGAACAAGCTATTATGCTATTGTTCATTCCCAGGTTGAGCGCTTCTCTCTTTTTATTTATGCAAATTATGACATTTTGGGAAGTCTCCCTAAGTGTGATGCGGGAATCCAGACGTGGACCCGTTGCTCAGTGTGCCTAGAGGGATATGGCTGCACCTCACTGACGAGGCCCACAATAGGCCGAAACGTACGTCTGGGGTTTTGCTGTTTCTCTCGTTCAGAGAAGGATTGCCTGGTATTTCAGGGCTGGACTGTACTGTGAAGTCAGGATCAGACTGATATGCTTCAGGAAAGTTTTTCTCTGTGAAAGGCACATGTTGAGCAAAAAGAGGCTGCTTCTTGGGTGGTAACTAGCCATAGAACAAGCTATTATGCTATTGTTCATTCCCAGGTTGAGCGCTTCTCTCTTTTTATTTATGCAAATTATGACATTTTGGGAAGTCTCCCTAAGTGTGATGCGGGAATCCAGACGTGGACCCGTTGCTCAGTGTGCCTAGAGGGATATGGCTGCACCTCACTGACGAGGCCCACAATAGGCCGAAACGTACGTCTGGGGTTTTGCTGTTTCTCTCGTTCAGAGAAGGATTGCCTGGTATTTCAGGGCTGGACTGTACTGTGAAGTCAGGATCAGACTGATATGCTTCAGGAAAGTTTTTCTCTGTGAAAGGCACATGTTGAGCAAAAAGAGGCTGCTTCTTGGGTGGTAACTAGCCATAGAACAAGCTATTATGCTATTGTTCATTCCCAGGTTGAGCGCTTCTCTCTTTTTATTTATGCAAATTATGACATTTTGGGAAGTCTCCCTAAGTGTGATGCGGGAATCCAGACGTGGACCCGTTGCTCAGTGTGCCTAGAGGGATATGGCTGCACCTCACTGACGAGGCCCACAATAGGCCGAAACGTACGTCTGGGGTTTTGCTGTTTCTCTCGTTCAGAGAAGGATTGCCTGGTATTTCAGGGCTGGACTGTACTGTGAAGTCAGGATCAGACTGATATGCTTCAGGAAAGTTTTTCTCTGTGAAAGGCACATGTTGAGCAAAAAGAGGCTGCTTCTTGGGTGGTAACTAGCCATAGAACAAGCTATTATGCTATTGTTCATTCCCAGGTTGAGCGCTTCTCTCTTTTTATTTATGCAAATTATGACATTTTGGGAAGTCTCCCTAAGTGTGATGCGGGAATCCAGACGTGGACCCGTTGCTCAGTGTGCCTAGTGGGATATGGCTGCACCTCACTGACGAGGCCCACAATAGGCCGAAACGTACGTCTGGGGTTTTGCTGTTTCTCTCGTTCAGAGAAGGATTGCCTGGTATTTCAGGGCTGGACTGTACTGTGAAGTCAGGATCAGACTGATATGCTTCAGGAAAGTTTTTCTCTGTGAAAGGCACATGTTGAGCAAAAAGAGGCTGCTTCTTGGGTGGTAACTAGCCATAGAACAAGCTATTATGCTATTGTTCATTCCCAGGTTGAGCGCTTCTCTCTTTTTATTTAAGCTTGCAAGAGTTGTCTAGTTTCAGTCAAAATGTCCAACAAACTTGGTAATGAATCATAAATATAATATGAAGGGGAATTGTCACATGTAAAGGAGAGAAAAAAATCTCAATATTGTATCCTCTTTAATTATAATAATGAATAAGTATTAAAAATAACTTTTCTACCTTGTGCTTTTATATTTTAAATTAGATGTGCACATATAATTCAGGTTCACAAAGCTCCAAATATAGTGATAGTAAGGGCATTCTGGGTGATTCAGCAGTTGACTAATAGGTTTTCTATATAAATCAGGGCTCAATTACAAGTGCACAACTTTTTAGTGCATCCTATACGTTTAATACTTATCACAGGGAGCTAAATTAGAGCACTCATTGTTCTTTATTGCAAGTGGTGACTCAGATAGAGCATGAAAATTTAAGCAACTTTCTAATTTACTCCTATTATCAATTTTTTTTGTTTTCTTGCTATCTTTATTTTAAAAGCAGGAATGTAAATCTTAGCAGCCAGCCCATTTTAGGTTCAGCACCATGGATATTGCTTGCTTATTGGAGGCTTATCCACCAATAAGCAAGCATAACCCAGGTTCTGAACCAAAATGGGCCGGCTTCTATGCAACACATTCTTGCTTTTTAAATAAATATAGCAAGAGAACAAAGACAAATTGATAAAGGAGTAAATTAGAAAGTTGCTTAAAATTGCATGCTCTATCTGAATAATAAAAGAAAAAATTGGGTTTAGTGTCCCTTTAAGAATTGTGTTCAAGAGCAATTTTATATACTGCTATATTAAAGGGACACATGTCAAAATTAAACTTTCATTTTTCAGATAGAGCATGCAATTTTAAACAACTTTCCAATTTACTTCCTTTAACAAAATATATACAGTATTTTATTATTCAAACTTATTGAATCACCAGCTCCTACTGAGCATGTGCAAGAATTCACAGAATAAACGTATATACATTTGTGATTGGCTGATGGCTATCACATGGTACATGTATGCATTTGTGATTAACTGATGGCTGTCACATGGTACAGGGGGAGTGGAAATAGAAATAACTTTTAAATTGTCAGAAAAAAAATCTGCTATTCATTTGAAGTTCAGACTAAGTGCTATTGCATTGTCTTGTTATCTTGCATGTGTTGATTATGCAAATCTACTGTGTTTACTGGTCCTTTAATAGTATAGCAGAGAACCACATGATGAGCTCACACCATTGGTTAGCACTCAAGTGATATTCTACATAAATTTTACTGTGCACAGTTATAGAATACTATTATGTGAGGAATTTAGAGCACCACGCCATCGCAAACAGGCAAATTCGCCCATGTGCGGGCACGCAATAAATAACCAGCCATTACAATTAGCACTCCGAAAATTTGCCAGAGGTCAGAGCTCTTGTTAATTTTCAAATTAACCCTCAATTGTACTTAAAATATATTCTTTTTTTTGTTATTTTTTTTTTTTTTTAAATGCAAAAAGCAGTTATAAGAGGGTAAAGTTGGCAGGTCTGGGTTGTTAGAGAAAAAAAAACGGCACTGAAAAGTGCCTTTACATTGCGGTCTATGGGAACTGTGAGTTCCCTGTTAATGTATATACATATATATTTTTGTGTTAATATGTGTATATACACATTATAACATAAATATATACAGTATGTATCTATTCATATATATTTAAAATTTAATTAATTGGGCGGGAGAGGGTGTAATCCTATTTTTTAATCCATACACAAATGGTTATGTATTGAATTATTCACCTTATTCAAAGGATTATTGGTGCAGACCCTCAAATTAACTTTTTAACCTTAAAAAAGAGAGATAGGTGGAAAGGGTATGATTAGACCTCTTTCCAAAAAGAAAGGGAAATCAGCACTCCTTTAGCATTAAACCTTTTTTTATCCAGATAAATGCATCCCTCAGACACAAGCAAATTCCCACGTGAAATTAGAATAAATATTTCTATACATATAAGTACATTTAAATGCTTGTTAGAACCATCAACTTCAACAAATTGCATATAAATGCAACACTTACTATGTCCCTTTAAGACCTTATAGCATACTTTAATAGGCACATATAGTCCATTGCTCATATCGGATTGTTAACCTCATTTATTTCAGGCAAGGTTAGTTCATCATCCAGAAAAAGGACAAAATACATTGTGATTCGCCATCCTGTATGTTTTGCAAAACAAAGCAGTTATATTCAAACTGTATTGCGCCAACTCCACAACTCCCTTAAATGATCTATCATCAATCAGAGCTGTTTTGCACACTCTTGCATGCCGCTACAACTGGGCTGTTAAAAATCTTGTTTGCAGGCTTACAAAGTGCAATCAGCAACCGCGGTATATAACCGCTCTTAAGGTCAAACTGCACCCGTTAAACCTCCTCCTCTTACCGGATCCATGGAAATCAATAGCAGTTATTGGATGATCAGTTCCATAGGCATCCAAGAAGTCTCGCTCTTATGGTAAACAGTCTCCCTGCTCCAACACATGCAGGTTTTTCCAGCATGCTCTTGGGTTTCCATTAGGTGTCTGACGTCACTGCCCTCTGGTCACTGCAACCAAGTGTAGTGTTTCTATGCAGGTATGCAATGCCATCCGGGGGAGTTCAACAGTAGTTCAGAGCCCAGTTTAGTTGTTAGCATATAGAGCCCCTTCCTCGGCTCCAAAAGAGGATGATTCTATATCTCAAAGTGCCATCAAAATAGCATATAAGGTCTCCTCAAGCCAACACCATGCACGTTTCACCCCTTTGAGATTATCAAGTTGGGGCCTCATCATGGCTTCAACTACTGTTGAACTCCCCCGGATTGCATTGCATACCTGCTTGGAAACACTACACCTGGTTGCAGTGAGCAGAGGGCGGTGACGTCAGACACCTAATGGAAACCCAAGAGCACACTGGAAAAACCTGCATGTGTGAGAAGCAGGGAGACTGTTTACCATGAGAGTGAGGCATCTTGGAGGCTTATGGAACTGATGATCCAATAATTGCTAGCAATTTCCACAGATCCGGTAAGAAGATGAGGTTTAACGGGTGCAGTTTGACCTTAAGAGCGGTTATATAACACGACCACTAATTGCAATTTGTAAGCCTGCAAACAAGATTTTTAACAGCCCAGTTGGAGCAGCATGCTAGAGTGTGCAAATCAGCTCTGATTGATGATAGAGCATTTAAGGGAGCTGTTGAGTTGGCGCAATACAGTTTGAATATAAATGCTTTGTTTTGCAAAACATACAGGATGGCGAATCCCAATGTAGTTTGTATTTTGTCCTTTTTCTGGATGATGAATTAACCATGCTTGGAATAACTAAGGCTAGCAATCCAATATGAGCAATAGACGATATGTGCCTATTGAAGTATGCTATAAGGTCTTAAAGGGACATATTAGGTGTTGTATTTATATGTAATGTGTTGAAGTTGATGGTTCTAATATGTATAGAAATATTGGTTCTAATTTCCCGTGGGAATTCACTTGTGTCTGGGAGATGCCTTTATATGGATAATAAAAGAATTTATGGTTTAATGCTAAAAGAGTGCTGAGTGATTTCTCTTACTTTTTTAAGGTTAAAAAATATATATTTACAAATTTCTGCCCATCGTTGCACGACTTACCCTCTTTGCTGAACTAGTTCTTATGCTGTGTCTCATGGCATGAGAATGAGGCTCCCATTGAAGCCTATGGAAGAGCGCAATTTTGCACTCCACTCGTAATCTGGCGCATCATGAGCAAAAAATAGAAGCATTATTGATTTTGCTTGATAGATAATGTGCAATAGTGATAATATTTTTTGCTACACTTGTAATTTAGGCTTACATGTTTATGAAAATATGGGGGAGTGTCTGAGTGGAGAGATACTCCATAAAATGAACTTTCATAGAATTTAGAAGTATTTAAATTTAATTTTTTATCATGCAAATATAATTTCATGTGTCATATGAAAGGGCAGCAATTTTAACATTTTAAACAAATGTATGAAAAAGGTTACCTGTGTAAGCTGATTATACTTCTAAGGAAACTAATAGAAGTTACATTTGTGTGTATAGGTGTCTATAGCACGCTGCCTGATAATGATAACTCCTACAGAAAAGTTTGTTCTATTCAGTAAAGTAATATCATTTTTAATGGAGACAAGTACACAATTAAATACAACTAATCCACCAATCACAATACTGATATCCCACCTTTCATTGTATGTGTCATATATAATTTGTCAGGTGTTTTAACTATTTCAGACAAACAGAAGTTCAGTAAAAATGAATGAATATAATCATTAAGGTTGAGCATTCATAAGAAAATGTGTTAATTTGATGTAAATTACAAGAATTATTGCTATTGGTGGATATAATGTAATTAAATATACACTAGAATCTGTTATGATCAGCATAACTAAGAATCAGGATGGGTCCCCAAAGAGTCTTAACTTTTTTAATTTCGTTTAAAGGATTATGCACGTACGTATATATATTTAGATTATACAAAAATTCAACAAAAAACATTTCCTGTCATTTTGTCAAGCATCATTAAATAAGTTAATCTTGTGTTACTATCTCTTGTGGCATTTTAAAATAAAATAAATAAATGAGACCCACAAGACATCTATATTTTATCCATATCATAAATCACATAATCCATTAAATAACTTGTGAGCCTCTATATGTCATACCTAAATGGTTTGCAAAGAAAGAGTTTTGAATACTAAAAATGAACCTTGTTACATGACTAATATTGTGATACAAAAACAAATACAAAAATAATTTTTAAAAAAAATCAAATGATCTTGTTATTTTAAAGATGTTGAAATGAGTATATAAATACATTGGTGAGTTATAATATAGTTTGATAGAAAACATATATCTTTACTTAGGCAATATAAAAATAACTAAAATATTTCAGTTACTTTAAAGGGCAGTAAATGAAATGTTAGAAAAAATGTTACTTAATTCTGCATGTGCAGTGTTGTGCAACATGAAGATAGCCTTATGATTTATTTTTGCTTGTTAAATTGTTTACCCCCAAAGTATACTTACCTCTACTGTGAAGCTGTCTTCTTCAGCATGGCTGCTTTTTAAAACAGCGCATCACGGGTTGTCTATTTTTTCATGTTATATCATGACAGGTATTCTATTAACGTTTTACAGTAATAATAGCACCACAGCTCTATGTAATGAATTATCTGCCTAGATTTTATAACACCTTTTCCCCACTTCTTCCACTTGTTAACAGGAAAGGTGAGCCACCAATATTATCACATTGATTATAGTGTTGGTCTGTTTACAAATTATCACCTAGATTTAGAGTTTTGCGGCCAAAGGGGTGCGTTAGCTAAAGGGGTGCGTTAGCTACGCGTCTTTTTTTTCTAGCGCTGCTTCTAAACAACGCTGGTATTTAGAGTTCTCTGATGGGCTGCGTTAGGCTCCAAAAAGGGAGCGTACAGGCATATTTACCGCCACTTCAACTCTCAATACCAGCGTTGCTTACGTTAGCGGCTAGCTGGAAAAACTTGCTTGTGCACGATTCCCCCATAGGAAACAACGGGGCAGTTTGGGCTGAAAAAAAACCTAACATCTGCCAAAAAGCAGCGTTCAGCTCCTAACGCAGCCCCATTGTTTCCTATGGGGAAACACTTTCTAAGTCTGCACCTAACACCCTAACATGAACCCCGAGTCTAAACACCCCTAACCTTACACTTATTAACCCCTAATCTGCCGCCCCCGCTATCGCTGACACTTGCATTATATTATTAACCCCTAATCTGCCGCTCCGTACACCGCCGCAACCTACATTATACCTATGCACCCCTAATCTGCTATCCCTAAAATCGCTGACACCTACATAATATTTATTAACTACCTTACCTACACTTATTAACCCCTAATCTGCCGACCGGACCTCACCGCCACTATAATAAATGTATTAACCCCTAAACCGCAGCACTCCCACCTCACAAACACTATAATAAATAGTATTAACCCCTAATCTGCCCTCCCTAACATCGCCGCCACCTAACTTCAAGTATTAACCCCTAATCTGCCGACCGGACCTCGCCGCTACTCTAATAAATGTATTAACCCCTAAACCGCAGCACTCCCGCCTCGCAAACCCTATAATGAATAGTATTAACCTCTAATATGCTCTCCCTAACATTGCCGCCACCTAACTTCAAGTATTAACCCCTAATCTGCCGACCGGACCTCGCCGCTACTCTAATAAATGTATTAACCCCTAAAGCTAAGTCTAACCCTAACACCCCCCTAAATTAAATATAATTTTATTCTAACGAAATAAATTAACTCTTATTAGCTAAAGTATTCCTATTTAAAGCTAAATACTTACCTGTAAAATAAACCCTAATATAGCTACAATATAATGAATAATTATATTGTAGCTATTTTAGGACTTATATTTATTTTACAGGCAACTTTGTATTTATTCTAACTAGGTACAATAGCTATTAAATAGTTATTTACTATTTAATAGATACCTAGTTAAAATAATTACAAAATTACCTGTAAAATAAATCCTAACCTAAGTTACAATTAAACCTAACACTACACTATCAATAAATAAATTAAATCAATTAACTACAAGTACCTACAATTAAATAAACTAAACTACAAAAAAAACAAACACTAAATTACAAAAATAAAAAAAGATTACAAGAATTTTAAGTTAATTACACCTACTCTAAGCCTCCTAATAAAATAACAAAGCCCCCCAAAATAAAAACATTTCCCTACCCTAATCTAAATTAAAAATTTAACAGCTCTATTACCAGCCCTTAAAAGGGCTTTTGCGGGGCATGCCCCAAAGAAATCAGCTCTTTTGCCTGTAAAATAAAACACAATACCACCCCCCAACATCACAACCCACCACCCACATACCCCTACTCTAACCCAAACCCCCCTTAAATAAACCTAACACTACCCCCTGAAGATCTCCCTACCTTGAGTAGTGTTCACCAGCCGGGCACCGATGGACCAAAAGAGGAAATCCGGAGCGGCAGAAGTCTTCATCCTATCCGGGCAGAAGAGGATATCCGGACCGGCAGACATCTTCATCCAAGCGGCATCTTCTATCTTCATCCATCCGGAGTGGAGCCATCTTCTTCCAGCCGACGCGGATCCATCCTTCTGCCACGATGCCTACTAGCTGAATGAAGGTTCCTTTAAATGACGTCATCCAAGATCGCATCCCTCGAATTCCGATTGGCTGATAGGATTCTATCAGCTAATCGGAATTAAGGTAGGAAAAATCTGATTGGCTGATTGAATCAGCCAATCAGATTCAAGTTCAATCGGATTGGCTGATGCAATCAGCCAATCAGATTGAGCTTGCATTCTATTGGCTGATCGGAACAGCCAATAGAATGCAAGCTCAATCTGATTGGCTGATTGGATCTGCCAATCTGATTGAACTTGAATCTGATTGGCTGATTCAATCAGCCAATCAGATTTTTCCTACCTTAATTCCGATTGGCTGATAGAATCCTATCAGCCAATCGGAATTCGAGGGATGCCATCTTGGATGACGTCATTTAAAGGAACCTTCATTCGGCGAGTAAGCATCATAGCAGAAGGATGGATCCTCATCGGCTGGAAGAAGATGGCTCCGCTCCGGATGGATGAAGATAGAAGATGCCGCTTGGATGAAGATGTCTACCGGTCTGGATGTCCTCTTCTGCCCGGATAGGATGAAGACTTCTGCCGCTCCGGATGCCCTCTTTTGGTCCATCGGTGCCCGGTTTGGTGAACACGGCTCAAGGTAGGGAGATCTTCAGGGGGGTAGTGTTAGGTTTATTTAAGGGGGGTTTGGGTTAGAGTAGGGGTATGTGGGTGGTGGGTTGTAATGTTGGGGGGTGGTATTGTGGGTTTTTTTACAGGCAAAAGAGCTGATTTCTTTGGGGCATGCCCGCAAAAAGCCCTTTTACAGGGCTGGTAAGGTAATAGAGCTGTTAACTTTTTTAATTTAGATTAGGGTAGGGACATTTTTTTATTTTGGGGGCTTTGTTTTTTATTAGGGGGCTTAGAGTAGGTTTAATTAGCTTAAAATTCTTGTAATCTTTTTTTATTTTTTGTAATTTAGTGGGTTTTTTTGTAATTTAGTTTAGTTTATTTAATTGTAAGGTAATTGTAGGTACTTGTAGTTAATTGTTTTAATTTATTTATTGATAGTGTAGTGTTAGGTTTAATTGTAACTTAGGTTAGGATTTATTTTACAGGTAATTTTTTAATTATTTTAACTAGGTATCTATTAAATAGTAAATAACTATTTAATAGCTATTGTACCTAGTTAGAATAAATACAAAGTTGCCTGTAAAATAAATATAAATCCTAAAATAGCTACAATATAATTATTCATTATATTGTAGCTATATTAGGGTTTATTTTACAGGTAAGTATTTAGCTTTAAATAGGAATGCTTTAGTTAATAAGAGTTAATTTATTTCTTTAGAATAAAATTATATTTAATTTAGGGGGGTGTTAGGGTTAGACTTAGCTTTAGGGGTTAATACATATATTAGAGTAGCGGCGAGGTCCGGTCGGCAGATTAGGGGTTAATACTTGAAGTTAGGTGGCGGCGATGTTAGGGAGGGCATATTAGAGGTTAATACTATTTATTATAGGGTTTGCGAGGCGGGAGTGTGGCAGTTTAGGGGTTAATACATTTATTAGAGTAGTGGCGAGGTCCGGTCAGCAGATTAGGGGTTAATAAGTGTAGGTAGGTAGCAGCAACGTTGGGGGGGGCAGATTAGGGGTTAATAAATATAATGTAGGTGTCAGCGATGTTAGGGGCAGCAGATTAGGGATTCATATGGATAATGTAGGTGGCGGCGTTGTGCGGTAGGCAGATTAGGGTTAAAAAAAAAATTATTATAGTGGCGGCGATATGGGGGGACCTCGGTTTAGGGGTACACAGGTAGTTTATGGGTGTTAGTGTACTTTATAGCACAGTAGTTAAGAGCTTTATAAACCGGCGTTAGCCCATAAAGCTCTTAACTACTGACTTTTTTTTCTGCGGCTGGAGTCTTGTCGGTAGAGGGTCTAATGCTCACATCAGCCAAGACTCTAAATACCGGCATTAGGAAGATCCCATTGAAAAGATAGGATATGCAATTGGCGTAAGGGGATCTGCGGTATGGAAAAGTGAGCGGTAGACCCTTTCCTGACTTACTCTAAATACCAGCGGGCGGCCAAAAGCAGCGTTAGGAGCCCTTAACGCTGCTTTTGACGGCTACCGCAGAACTCAAAATCTAGGCATATGTATTTTAACTGTCAATAGGTTTCAATATATATCTTGATAAATGGTAAAGTTAACTGGTTTTACTCTTAAATAATGTTTAACATATTTTATTTTTATAATATAGCGTATAGACTAAGCACACATTAAAGTTAGGAAAGTCAGTTTACTGTATGTTGATTGTTAATTGTACCTAATGAAATATCACATTTGTATTTTTTATTAAATGTGCTTTCATAGCAGAAAAGAAAGAATGTTTACAGAAGTTATAACTATTTGACATAGGAAAAAAACATGACATACTTTGAATATATTACAATCTAGCTATTGTATTTATATGGAAAATATATTTAAATTATTAATATATTTTTTGGATTTTTTTTTAGTCACTGAATATGTATACTTTCAAAAAAAATGTTTAAGCTATATTGAAATTATAATTCTTTAAATATGTTGTAAAATAAATGATTGTAGCTTTCTTATTTGGATTATGTATTACATAATGTTGGCAAAATGTTCTTCAGAAATAATGACTAAATAGCAAATGAATGTAACATTAATGCAAATGTTTAATACCTTTAGATTTATATTTTTAAAAATATATTATATAATTGTTATGTAATTCATGCTTTATGTGTTTATTTGTGACTGAACCTGTATTAATTGTAAAAAAATATGTTTGGGCTACATTGAAATTATAATAATGTATATATGTCTTGTTTATAAGAAATACATATGGCTTTTATTTCTGAATTGTGTATTATACATACTTATTTATCATTTCTTCACAAACTAATAATATTTTGCAAACAATATTAAAATAACATTTTTCTTCCATATAGATTTGGCATTCAATCAAAGGATTTTCTATATTAGGTTAGAGTTCATATAGGTAGTTTGGGATAAGGACTGATTTGATCCCCTGATATGCACTTCTGTCTCCATGAGTAGATCTCAGTAATGTCCAATCAGTAATAGTGATGGCTAATCATGATATCCTTAAATTAGAAACATTATGCTTCAGAGCAAGAAATAAACTCAAGGTTAAAATTACAAATACAATAGAATATGCATTAACAATATAAAACAAAGAAAATGCAATCAACATTAGCAAGATAATATGTAAGGCTATTGCATACAAACCAGTGATTTGAGTAAACAATTTCTTTAGAAAGGATTAGTGTGAGCTAATTTCCAACTTTCATCATGGTCTGTTCTAGTACTAGTAAATTAATGGAAAAATCTGAATTTTGAATGTTATTCATATTTTACCTGTTATGCCTGTGGAAATATTAAATAATATAAGTAGGTATTCCAATGGTAACTGAAAATGAAAAATCTTGGTGATATGGCTTACTATTTCTGTCAAAAACACTGTGTGCTAGATTACATTTGGACCACACAATAACTAACCAGCCAATACAAGTGGCTAGTTATTGCTACCGCGAGCTTGGGGTAGCAATTAGTATTCAGAAAATTAATCAAAGGTCTGATCTCTGGCTAATTTTCTAAAAGTACCCCAAATGCCTTTAAAAAAAAAAAGTAGCATTTTTTAAAAATAAAAAACACCTGCACTAGGCCGTTTTTGGGGTCTTAAGTTGGTGGGAGTGAGGTGTTAGAAAAAAACATTACATTTACATTGCTCTCTATGGAACTGTGTGTTCCCAGTAAAAATATATGTATATGACTATATATACATTTATATTTATGTGTTAATATGTGTATATATACAAATGCTGCAATCGCTGTGCTACTTACCCCATTTGCTGCACTTAGGATCTGCTGCTATCTATAATTACACTAATCACAATGTGTATCTCATGTGATAGAGGCACCCCTCTGACAGGTGTGCAGTCTACGGGGCGTTTTGTCCCTGTGATTCCTAGCCTGGTGTGGCCTCCGTAGTGCTGTTTCAGCAATCCATCAATCCTGAGACATGCAGAAATAGCTTAGTCTCACCACTGTCAGCCAGATCCACACTGTAAAAGCCTAGGACACAGTTGCCATGCAGGGTACTAAATGTGTCCTTAAGGGCTTAAGAACAGATGCCATACCCTCTATGGCACCTGCTGTTAAGTGGTTAAGATTGGTTTAATCTTCTTGCATTAAGTGAGCTTACTTTGCGGTCTATCTGAATTATTATCTTCCATTGTTTTCTTAGAGATATATGCTCAATTCCTTTTGCCAGTTTGTTATAGAAGAAGGAGGAGTAGGGTTTGAAACATGTGAGCAGTCTAGAGATATTTTATATGATTATATATGTGGATATGAAGTGAGTTATTTTATAGTATTCATTATTATAAACCCTTTACCTGGTTTGGTTATTTTAGATAGATGGATAGGGAGTTTGTAGAGATTATTGTGGACTAAGGGTAAGAAACCAAGGGAAGTTGGGGTTAGCTAATAGCAGAGTTAGGCTGGATACTCTGATATAGGTAGCTAACAGGCAGAGCCCAGCTAAAGATGGTTTAGCATATCATGCTCTATTTGAATTACATTTTTGGTAGTGGAACAACACCACTCATTCCTATGAAGGAAGGTCACCTGGCAGTATAGAAGGAGATTTGGCATGCCCAGGCATCCTGACTAGATAATGATGTATGATGTATGACACTGAATGCACATGGTTAATATAAATATCACAATCTTCCCATCAACCTAAATCCGCTGCCTCAGAGTTACACTTGACTCAAGTCTTTCCTTCATCCCACACATCCAATCACTACTGCAATAACCTACTTTTTTGCCTTCCTCTTTCCCACCTCTCCCCACTTCAATACATCCTAAATGCCTCTGCCAGGCTAATCCACCTTTCCTGTCAGTCTGTATCTGCTGCACCTCTCTGCGAGTCCCTTCATTTGTTCCCCATTCACAGCAGAATTAAATTAAAAATCCTCACCAACGCCACTCCCCACTACCCTATCCTTTCTAATCAACAAACATACTACAGCCTACCCACTAAGATGCATCAATTACCTGCTCCTTGCATCTTCGACTATCACCTCTTTCCATGCTAGACTGCAGGACTTTCTGTCGTGCAGCATCTACCCTCTGGAACGCTCTCCCTCGTGTTGTCAGACTTTCCCCTAAACAGACTTCTTTTAAAAGCTCCCTGAAGACATAATTTTCAGAGAATCCTAACGCCCAATTCAGTAATAAATTAATTCCATTTACCTAATATTTACCCTCATCATACTCTGTATTAGCATAATACATTGTTTATTAAAATGCATTGTACCCATTGACAGCCCTGTGGAATATGTTGGTGCTTCATAAATAAATAATAATAAATAATAATATAATACTATAAATATATATATGAACAATGTTATAAATTCTACATGGCAAGTATTGATTCTGAGCAGTATTAGCAGAATAGGTAAGCAGCGCTATTGAAATTTAATAAATTATGATATAAACAAAATAGTCTTACTGCTCTGTTGCCTCCTAGCTATCAAAAGGAGGATGTAAATACAAACAATAGGCACATTGAGTAAGTTTCAAGTGCTGCTTCTTTAGCTCCCAAACAGTCCAGCTGCTGCCGTTCTCTGTCCCTGTGTGTTTCTCCCCACACCGGAAGTACAAAAATGGCCAAACGATCTGTGTAAAAGAGGACAGCGCAAAGGGACACGAGGTAGTTTTATTAACAAATGCAGCAGATAATTTATTGGATACCCCCTGATAACAAAAATAGACTGAGAGCATTGCGACAAAAAGAAACAGAATGGATATATAAATTGAAAACCTTGGATCCATATGGATTAAACATCGATTTGGATGTTCAAGCTTTTCTGTGATCTTTTTGTCATGATGCATTCTGTTCATTCTGCTTATCTTGTTTTTCCTTGTATTTATACTATCCATATATGTTGATGACTAATTATGTTTTTTTTAATTTTATTTCATTTCAGGATACCACTTTTTTAATAGACATATGCATGTGTGCATGTATATGTGTATGTGTGCATGTGTATATGTATATATGTTGTATATGCAATATGAAGACTCTTTCATAAGTTGTTTTTGTAGATTTTTTTCCTTTTTCCTCCTTTTTTTTAGGGGTATTAGTGTTTAGTTGCATTAAAAAAATTTTTTGTATATATCTAGGATGAATATATGCATATATATATATACATATATTAGGTAAAAACATTTTGTATGCATTTCTCATATTTTATTGGATCTTTTTTCATCATTTTTAATATTTTATTATTATTTACTATGATGAGATTGTTTTTAACAGCTATGTAATATTCTAACTATGATGTGTAGTTATGATTATAGCATTTGTGAATATTTAATATGAATTGTTTTTTAACACAATGTATTTCCACTATGTATTTTTATTATGTATTTCACTATGTATTTTCATTATGAATGCTATGTAATTTGAATCAAATGCGCTCCTTTTATTGTGATTATGTAATACGGTTAATGTATATATCTATTTTATATGTGAGGTTAACTATATAAACCGTATGTATTTTGCAAAAAGCAAAAGCATTGCTTGTTGTGATATGGGTGTGTAAGGACAGCTAGCCTTGGATTGGCTAGAATACAGACCAATGGGAAGCTGCCTCTGGCTAGAAATACAGACACACACCACTGTTGAAATATCCTTCTCTTGAAAAAGCCTGGGGGAAATGCGTTGAGCTTACCGGTCGAAGTTCGCTGCTGGAGAAGGTGCCCTGCTGCTGGAAGCTGAATTCGGGAGGAGAACATCCCCTGTCAGAACTATCGGTTAGACTAGGCGACCTGTAACGCCGGACAGAGACCCCATATGTTCACAACATAATTTGTGAAATGCTTGAAAGAACTTACTGTTTGTAAGTAGAACTTGTATTGAACTGCTGCATTTGTTAATAAAACTACCTTGAATCGTGTCCCTTTGCGCTGTCCTCTTTTACACAGATCGTTTGGCCATTGATTCTGAACAGCATAATTTAATTTTATGTAGCAAAGACTGTTTTACAAATTCCTCTTAGAATATTAAGTTTTCTTTTATATTGTGGTTATGGCAAAGTTCTATTTTGCTTTAGGCCAAGGTAAAAATATGTGATATCATTTTTAAGGACATATTACAAGTAGTGGCATTAAGAAATTTGTGTTAATATTTTATAAAGAAGTTTGAGAAATAAAATAGTTTAATGTTTACCCCAAAATGGATACTGAAAACCATGCATAAATATTATCAACTATTTGGACATATTATCCATTTTCCAATCATCAGCATTCCCATGCAATTTGTATGGTATGGCTTACAGTATAGTTATGCAATTTTAAGCCATTCCAATCCACCAAAAACCTTCTAATTACCCATTTCGCATAAGCTTTCCAAATCAGTTTGTGGAGTGAGAACACTCCAAATATCTTGCATTGGCTTTAACAGTGGTAACATTCAGAACTGTTCATACTGAGGGTCTGAAATTTAATACCTCGCCACTTGAAGAGAACTTGTTTAGACCTTTAATGTAGGAGTCTCTGTTTCACATACAGAACACAACATAAACATTTCTCAAGATAAAATGTGCATTTCTAAAGTTTCTAAAGGGCCTTGCCATACCAACGAGACGTCTTAGATTATCTCACCAGAGTTTTAAAGTTTTGAATATCAGGCCCTTAGGAAGGACACATACTTTTTTTTTTTTACATAAAAACTTTTATAGATAACTATAAGATGGGTCCAGCTATGCTTGGCTATTTATTGTTATTAAAGGTACAGTCTACACCGGAATTGTTATTGTTTTAAAAGACAGATAATCCCTTTATTACCCATTCCCCAGTTTTGCATAACCAACACAGTTATATTAATATCCTTTTTACCTCTGTTATTACCTTGTATCTAAGCATCTTCTGACAGCCCCCTGATCACATGACTTTTTATTTATTATCTATTGACTTCCATTTTAGCCAATTAGTGCTGTGTTGTGCTCACTCTTAAATAGCTCCAAGGGTGTGAGCACCCTTACATGAACTAGCTAGTTCATGGCTTACATGAACTAGCAATATCCTGTTGTAAAAATTAAATTAAAAAGCATGTGATAAGAAGCTGTCTGTTGTGACTTAGAAACAGGTAGAAATTTAGAGGTTTAAATGTTATAAAGTATATTAAAATAATAATGTTGGTTGTACAAAACTGGGGAATGGGTAGTAAAGGCATTATCTTTTTAAAAAAAAAAAAAAAATTAGTGTTGATTGTCCATTTAAGTAAAATAAGAGGGTGCATGCCTGGGAGAGGACAGGACTGGTTCAAATGACTGAACTAATAGTGGTAATTCCCACAATAAAAGTGCTACATAGGCTGGGCACATACAAATGGTTAGATTTTACATTTATCTTTAGATATCTTTTTACTAAAATTTAAATGAACATATACTATTGAAAAGACTTTGTAATGTTTTGCAATGGAAAGTGAATATAAAGTAAAATGTGAAATGATACATAAACTTAACATTCAACACTTACATGTCCCTTGCAGAAAGACAGCAGTCAGCAGTGGCTTTCATTTGGACTGAAACAGTAGTAACGTTTGTTGTATGTATTAGAAAGTTTGAGAAATGGTCTGGAGACAAGTATATTTCAGAACAGAGAATGAGAATGAAGAGTTCAGATAAAGGTGAGGGTGAAATCCTTAATTAATGAAGAAGGGGGGATTGGTTGGTAAAAGAGTGTAGAGCATTATTATAAGCAAACTTATCTATAGGATCGAAATTCAGCCAGTGAGATTATAGGTGACAAGTGAAACATCTGATATATTGCTCAAGAAACTAGTTGACTTGTTCAGTTTTTCCATTATTTTGAGCATGGGATGCTTTAGAGAGGGAAGCATGAATATAAAGTGATCTGCAAAATTCTTTTCTAAAATTAAATATGAACTGCACCCCATGATCTTAGACAATAGCTGAAGGAAGGCCATTTATATATACAAATCACACAGGAACAAAGTAGCCATTACTGCAGCAGTGAGCAGATATTAGAAAGGAACAAAGAGAGCCATCTTGCTAAAACAGTTCACAAAAAATAAATAAAAAAGCACTGCAGAATCTGTTCTGCAAATACCTGATAATAATAATAATAATTTTAAAAAATGGTGTTACAACCATGTAGGGTGGGAGGTCAACAATAAAATCCAAGCAAATGCAGGTACATATTTCTTCAGGAATATGAAAAGACAATAAACTCTGCTGGTGTTTAATGAAAAGATTTAGCACAAGCACAGACGAGAAACTGGCAACATATTCTATCTGGCCTGGTGAGGGCGGAAATACTTGACATAGAGGGGAATTTTTAAGTGTGTCAAATCTTGCTGATCTTCTGAAAACCATATTATGGACATTTGTTGACAGGTCAAGGCAGTAATAGATATAATCTTTAAAAACGATTTAATAAAACACCTATAAAAATTGGCAACACCAGTAATCTATTGGACTTTATAATAGTTTCTTGTAGAAAGGATGGGCCAATTCAAGATGGCAAAAATTTTGCTTTGATTAATTTGAATGTTAATTGCAGAAATGCAACAGACTCAAAATTAAACAGGCACTTCTTAGCTTTAGCACACAACCTTTTGTACTTGAATAATATGCTTTTAAAGTAAAGAGGAATAGACTACGCTATCATCCAGATAGACTTCTATAAATTGGTCCAAGATATCCTGAAAGATATTATTGACAAAATGTTGGTATTTATTACATTGCCTGAAGGACATCACCAGGTACTTAAATTTTTTGTGTCTGGTACTACAAGGCCATTTTCCATTCATACCCTTCGCAGGGCTAGATTATGAGTGGCACACTAACAGTTGTGCATGAATGAAAAGGGGTTTATTGTGGCTGTTTGTGCACGTTGGAAGTAGTGTGGGTATTACAAGTTGAAAGTAAACAAATTCACTTGAGTGTGACCTCAGAGCAAGACAAAAAGTCGCACAAAACACATAAAAAATACATTTAAAAGTACAGTTACACTCATAATAACACTGTTGGTGATAAAAACTATTTAAAAAACAAAAATTGCATAAAAATGTTAGAAGGGCTCAAAGAAATGAGGTCTCCAAGAAAGGCATGCAAAGGGCTTTAACATAGAGATACATACATATACATGTCTAAATATTTTTTGTATTTCCTAGAATAGACAATAGTGCCTATACTTCTAATTTGAATAAAAGCTACTTTTTATATATAAGTAGTAAAACTACATGTATATCAGCATATGTAATGTACCAACTTATGTGCATTGGTACTAAAATTGACATTGGCCACACTAAAAGAAAAATAATAAATATGAATAATGAATATGAACATCTGGATAACATTAAGGATGGATATGAAAAAAAATATAGTGTGTCCTATTCCCACATATGCATGCATGGGTTAAAATGGAAGGTTTTAGACCAAATATAACCTAAAACTAGTAAGGTAGCCAGATTAATGGCACTATGCAAATGTGAGACAGAGGGGATTTACAGACTAGGAAGTTTAGAACCCAATGTCTTGAATATTGATATAGATAAATAGATCTACAAACTTATATGAACTAAATAGATATGTTTCCATAAGGTAAAATAGCAAGTTAACGGTAAGATATTTTTTTAATAAATTCCTGTATTTATATTGTGTTTTTATATTTTTGCCCCTTACATCTAAAATTATATTATGCCGTTTTTAATGAGGTTTAATGTTGTTTTTAAAGTATTATGGGGGAATTTATTTCGTCAAATAACCTGGCTGATCTAATAGTTTTATATTAACGAAATATGTTTGTTTTACTAGTCCAAAAACAAGCGTGTATATCGAGCTGTCAAGAGCCTGTATGTAGAAAGACTAACATGTGGACTTGTTGACAAAAAAGGTTTCTATCTAATTGATGCAATAACTAATGGAAGCCTCCTGATTGGCCATGGTAGTCACATGACCTTGTGATTGTATCAATGAAGCAGTGAATAGCCGAAATGGTGATCAGTTTGCTTAATAGAACAGCCAGGTTATTTAAAAGTCTCCTGGTATATGGCGTCTAAACAAGCTGTTAAGCCCTCTTGAGATAGACTGCCCAGGGTGCTGTTGAAATACTGAAACACGTAAAAGTAGTGCAGGAGATTTTTGTAACTGTTTTTTATCATTTTCAATATTGAATTGCCTGGATTAGTAGAGATTATTCAAGGGTGGGTGCATATAGCAATATGCTACGCGTTTCTCGGCTCTCATGGCCTGAGAGTCGGTGCATTGCCATTTTCGATGTGGGGAGGTCCAGTTGTTTCTATCTATCCTGGTATCCCATGTTAAAGATCTGTTGCAGATTGGACTCATGAGAGACTTTTTTTTTTTTTTTTAAAGTTTCAAAAGAGCTTTATTAAAAATCAGTTTAGTATACAAACTTCGCTCTAGTTACAAAGTGAGCAATCCAACATTCGTAAAACATTTGTAAAAAAAAGAAAAAAGTATGATGGTATTTGAACAGCAGGAATCACCAAGTTTTCATCAAGTCTTTAGCTCTAGGCGAAGCCATACCATATCCCCCTACTCATTCAATGGCGAGCGATTTGGCCACTTTGGGCCATAGTTTAACTGTCCATAGATTAGAGATGAGTGGATGAGGTAGGGGTGTATAACTTTTTTAACGTATAAACATTTATATATGATGTTAATAGAATATTACAAATAAATCCGGTTCCAATGAGAACCAGTGCCTTCGCTTTACATCGTTACAAAGCTATCTGTAGTGTTACATCTCGCGTAGGTCATATTTTAACATAGGATTATAAATAAAGTGGGGTAGGGTGAACAGGGTTAAGGAAAGGGGGGTGTCATTTGTTGCTTTCTAACAGTCATGTTGGCTCCCGGGGGCCCGCCCCCGCCACACAAGCAAGTGCCAGTTATCTGAGTCAGAAGGCCTCCTCCCTTGGGTTGGTGATTGTTGTGTATTAAGCTGAGCCGGGGGACAATACTCAGGTCCCACCTATCGTCTACCTATTGTCTTTATGCGTATTCCATCTCATTGTCATGTATTCGTGAGTGTCGATTTTCCCAACTTTGAGAAAGTGGTATCTTTCCATAATAAGCTGATGTTCTACCTGTTGCTTCCATGTTTCTATATCCGTTACCTCAGTGGATTTCCCCTTTAGAGGTATACGTGCTTTAGCGCTATTAAGCATGATAAAAAGTAGAGTTTGCTTTATTTCATCCTTCAAGGTTGGGAGATTGTGAAACAACAGTATACTCGGATTCCCTGTTATGTTTGTGTCTAATGTTTTGTTAATGTGTTTGATAATATCCTCCCAAAATGTTCCTAGTCTGTCACAACCCCACCACACGTGATGCATGTCAGCTATTTCTCCACAGCCCCTCCAGCAGTGATCGTTGGAATGTTTATAGATCTTTTTAATTCTAGCTGGGGTGAGGTACCAACGTGATAAGTATTTAAAGTTTGTTTCCTGGGTTTTAGCTGATACTGATGCCTTTTTATGATATCGAAATATCCGCAACCAGTCTGTATATTCAATGTCTAAGTGTAGTTCTGTTTGCCACTTGTGGCAGTAGGACAGGAGTTGCTCCCCATCCGGTGTTAAAAGCAATTTATATAATGTTGAGATAGTATGACGGGGATAGTGTGTAGAGGTACACATAGTTTCAAAGGGTATTAGTTGTCTTGTCATGTTTTGTTTCATTTTATGCGTGTTTAGATACTGTGAAATCTGCGAGTGCAAGAACCAGATTAGCGGGGTGTCTCCCAAGACATCTGCAAGTTCTTTACGGGAGCCCACTTTGTCTCCTGACATTACACTTCTAAATATGTATTCGTTTAGTTGGGGGGCTTCCCCCATCTCCGGTTCGACCTGTGAAAAGAAGGGCATGTCAGGATTCAGTATAAGTGTAGTCAAGGGGGCAGGTCTAGTAGTGATATGTGTGCTTGTGTTAATCAAGGCATCCCAATGCTGGAAAAGTTCATCCAGCAACAGATATTTCCTAATTATGTTTGGCCTGTGTTTCGTCTGCAACCACGCTAGCCAACCCACGTTCCTGACCTGGAGTATTTCTCTATCTATTTGGATCCATTGTTTAGAATCCGCATTATGGCTCCAATCTATTATCCTTTGTATCAGTGTCGCTGTTTTATATAATTTTATGTCTGGTAGTCCCAGACCTCCCCTATCTCTAGTTAAATACAGAGTTTTCATAGGGACTCTCGGCTTGATCCCATTCCAGATAAATTTGTCTATGTTGTTTTGCAGTTGCGATATGAAGTCCCTTGGTAGTGTTATAGGCAATGTTTGTAAGATGTATAGTATGCGGGGGTGTATATTCATTTTTATAACCTGTATCCTAACAACCATGATATATGTTTGTTCTTCCAGCTCGAGAGATCATTTGTGATTTCTTTAAGCAAAAGGCGGTAGTTTGCTGCGAATAATTCCTGTAAATTATGTGTAATTTGAATTCCCAAGTATTTGATTTGTGTTGGCTGGAATTTGATTGGACATAAGGACCTTAATTTGTTTAAGATATGAGTTGGGGCATTTATGTTTAATAGTTTGGACTTAGACATGTTCAGATGGAAGTTTGATAGTTTGCCGTATTCTTCTAGTGTTTTTAGTAATGTCAGTAAAGCTTTATCTATATTCGTCAGGGTTAGTAATATATCATCGGCATACATAGCTAGCTTATACTCACTCTTGCCGATGACTATTATTTGACCTAATTGTGCACGCGAGTACTTCTATTGAGAGCGCAAATAATATGGGTGAGAGGGGACATCCCCGTCTTGTGCCATTTTTAATTTTGAAGGGTTCTGAAAGGACCGAGTTAGCCTTAACCTTAGCTGCTGGGTTAGCATAGAGAGAAAAAAACTTTGTCTATGAAGTTGTTCCCCATATTCATTCCTTGCAGGGTGGCCCTGAGAAAATCCCAGTCCACCCTGTCAAAGGCCTTTTTGGAGTCAGTTGCCACCAAGGCCAGTTCTTGATGAGTGTTTTGGGCCAGGGAGATTAGCTGCAGGATTTTGAGAGTATTATCCCTTGCCTCTCTGCCTGGGATAAAGCCCACCTGATCCAGAGCTATCAGCTGAGGGAGAAGGGGGTTCAGTCTATTTGCTAGGATTCTGGCATATATCTTTACGTCGGTGTTCAGGAGGGATATTGGCCTAAAATTCTCTGGGATATTTGGTGTTTTACCGGGTTTTGGTAGTACTGTTATGTGTGCTTCAAGCATCGATGTCGGGAAGCCTTTCGTGTTTTCCAGGGAGTTAAAGAGTTGCATCAACTTAGGAGCTAAAATATGAGCATATTTTATATAGTATTTAGTGCTAAACCCGTCAGGCCCTGGACTTTTCCCCACGGGTAAAGATTTTATTGCTACTTTTATTTCTGTGAGACTAATCGGGGCGTCCAACATCGCTGCCTGGTCGTCTTTTAATTTGGGTAAGTTTATTTTGGCGAGGTATTCATTAATAGCTTGTCTCTTATTATCCTGTGTGTCCGTGTCAACACCGTTTTGAGATATATTATACAAAGATGAGTAATAGGTATGGAATTCCCCTACTAGGGAAGCGCTGTCACATGTGATTTGGCCCGTCTTAGGCCTCGCTTCCATTGAGTCGTTAAAAATGGAGCCGTAAGCTACCGAAGCGGACGACAGCTAAAAGTAATTTACGGCTCCATTTTAGTACCAGGTTTCCATTGAAAAGATTAGCGTGTTGCGCGCAGTCGCTCTTTTCGGCCGTACGTTAGTTTGCGTTGCCAACCGATGTCAGATTTGTCGAAAAGCGCGCCATAACAAGTGCATTGCCATGGTAACCCGACCTCTGTCTATATGAATAACGGTTTGCGCCTGCGCTCTTTACCTGTGATCGCCTCTAGAGAGAAAGACACGGGAGCTAGTTGCGTTGGTAGGAGTTTTGGGTTTTTGAGAGTTGTTTGAGAGTTAGTGGAGAGTTTGATATTTTATTTTCATATATTCTTATTGTAGGCCTCGTATAATATTAGGAACACACACACACATCCATACATTAGTTAATTAACACACATTAGTTTATACACACAAATACACACACACACACATACACACTTTTACTTGATACAAACACATTCACATTTTTTTTTATTTAATTAACCCCCATATCCCCATCTTCCTTTATTACTCCTTTCATTAATCCCCTTATTCCACTTCCCACCCCCCCTTTGACTACCCTTCCCTTCCTCACTATATAACTTTTTTTTTTATATATAAATTTTGCCCATCCTTTTTTTTTTTTTTTTTACATCCCATATTTTTTGTTTCATTTGACTATATAGCTCACCCCTTTCTTCATTTGCATCCCTTATTATTTTTCTATAATTTTGTTCTAATCCTCCTTAGTTTTTCCTTTTTCATTTACATCCCTTTGTTTATTTTCACCCCCACATTTTATTTTTATTTTGAGGGATATAGAATAGAGATAGTTAGGGTCTAGATAGGTTAGGTAGTTAGTTTTGGGGCTATTTAATTTAGGGTTTAGTTAGGTGAATTAGTGTAGTTAGGTAAGCTAGGGACTTTAGTGTTAGGTTAGAGTTAGGGAGGAAGGAGAAAGGGATGGATAAGCCTAGTGGAGTTGGGAAGGGGGTGGCTAGGGGCAGGGCAGTGGAGAGGGTGGATAGAGGGAGGGGGAGGGGGGAAGTAGGGAGTAGTATGGGCAGGAATAGGGGCCGAGGTTTGGGTGGAGGATTTGTCCTTCCTCAAACCCTGGCAGAGGAGGGAAGGAGAGAGGGTGGAAGAGGAATGGAGGTGGGAGGAGTGAGGAGGAGTCAGCCTCAGCTAGGCACAAAAAGAAAAGGGAAAGTGGGGCAGACTGTGGCAAGTGGGGGTGGGGCTGGTGGTAGCCTGTCACAGCCTGCAGGGACAGAGGAGGTAGAGAGGGCTGGTCCCCAGTCACAGGAGGGAGAGTCTGTGTCTGCTGGCCCTTCAGGTGTGAAGGGCAGGCTAAGAGAGGAGAGGTACTCTGAGGAGGAGAAGGAGGCTCTTGTTGAGGCCTACTTGGAGAGGGCAGCTCAGCTGGAGAACCCTAACCTGAGGCCAGCTGTCCGGAATAAGCTGTGGGAGGAGATTCGAGTGGCAGTCAGCTGCTTAGGACGTAATCGTTCTACTGCCAGCATTAAACACCGCTATCATGACTGCAGGAGGGAAACCAAAGCTAAGCTGGCACAGCAGGCCAAATATGCACGTGGGACAGGTGGTGGTCCTAGCAAGAGAATACACCTAAGGTCGTGGGAGGAGATGCTGTCCAATGTCATCTCGGATGAATCTGTTCACGGATGTAAGGGGACAATGGACACCTCTGTGCCACCTGAAGAGGTGTATGAAGGTGAATATTCAATATTAAATATAACCATATATGTGATGTATATATGTTGTATATCATAAATACCCATCTGTGTTTAGCTATTGTATATCTGCTCCGACAAGCAAGAATATTGATAATATAATATCCAAGAATATTAAGCATTTCATATAAATCATGTGTCATTGTCCTTAAAGGGACACTGTACCCAAATTTATTATTTTGTGAATCAGATGCAGCATGCAATTTTAATCAACTTTCTAATTTACTACTATAATCAATTTCTCTTCGTTCTCTTGCTATCTTTATATGAAAAAGAAGGCATCTAAGCTTTTTCTAAGTTCAGAACTCTGGACAGCAGTTTTTGATTGGTGGATGCATTTATCCACCAATCAGCAAGGACAACCTAGGTTGTTCACCAAAAATGGGCCACCATCTAAACTTACATTTATGCATTTCAAATAAAGATACTAAGAGAATAAAGAACATTTGAAAATAGGAGTAAATCCGAAAGTTGATTAAAATTGCATGCTCTATCTGAAGCACAAAAGAAAATATTTGGGTACAGTGTCCCTTTAACAATGTTCCTTTAAGACACAGTCTATAAAGATTCCTCAGTTATGGTCATATATGCTTGGATTTTATCCCAAACACACTATGTGTGTGTGTGTGTGTGTGTGTATGTGTGTGTGTGTATGTGTGTGTGTGTGTGTGTATGTGTGTGTGTACATATATACACATAAATATGGAATATAATAGTCTGTATTGTTATGCTACAAAGTAATATATTCTATTAGATAGATAATGTAAACATACCGTATATTTATTTGTAGGTTCCGAACAGGAGGAGTATGAAGCTGCACCAACACCACAGCAGGATGTTCCTACATTCACTGAGGAGGATGAGGATATCTATGGTGACACTAACTCCTATATCAGCCTCTTAGAAGATGATATGCAGCAGCCTAGGGCATATGAGGTGGAGGATGTATCATGCCCTTCTCCATCTACTTCGGAGACAACATTTCATGTTTTGGGTTCTGAACCCCAGCAGACTCATCCTCCTCAACAATGGCAGTTCATGCATACTTCGCAGCAACAAATGGCACAGCCCCCACAGCTGCACCCACCGCAGCAGATGATGCACCCCCCACAACATCCTCCTCAGCAGCAGATGATGCACCCCCCACAACATCCTCCTCAGCAGCAGATGATGCACCCACCACAACATCCTCCTCAGCAACAGATGATGCACCCACCACGACATCATTATCCTCAGCAGCAGATGATGCACCCACCACAGCAGCATACAGATCTGCATCATCTGTACTATATGCCTCCCACTCCTATGGCACAACAGGAATCCACACCACCACCCACTGCACCCACCAATGTATTGCCAACAGTGCCATCACAGACGACCTCACAGTCACCAATACGGAGAGACAGCCCTGGAACCAGCCAATTATTAGTTCCTGAGACACCAAATGTACAACAGGGTCCGGCACAGTCCCAGCAGGATGATCTACTGAGGCTCATACATAGAGAGCTTAGGCTGTCCAGGCTCCAGCAGCAGCAGGATTTGAGAAGGATACAGAGCCAAATGGACATCCATAATGCCTCACTCGTCCGCCTGGCAGAGGCAGTGGAGAGGCTCGCGGATAGGCCCCAAACTCCATCCTCCCTTGCATCCTCTGTCATCTCCCTGCAGGACCCTGAATCCCGGTTATTAGCCTCACATTCAGCTGGTGGGCGTCGCACAAGACGCCACACTGCCCCCCTAAGTACCTCTCCTCCAAAGTCAAAATCCCGCCGCAAGAATTAATTAATATTCTTTTTTTTCCACCCAAGATATATCATATCAAATTTTTGCACTAAAGCACTTTTTTAAGTGCGATTTTCATCTCATAAATATGCATCCATTTTTCTAATCCAAATTTGAACATATATCTTAATATTATTCTAATAGCTGTTTATCTGCTAAAAATGAACAGCTTTATTCATTTTTATTTCACATGATGTCAATTAATATACAGGTGTACATTGTTGATAAATGTATGTGTCCTTTTATTGAGGATATCATATTATGCCGTTTAAGAATACTTGGGGATACGTGTCTGAAATTTATACAGTATATGCTATCTAACATTAGTCAACGTGACATGTGTAAATGTTATGATTTATATTCCACAAGCATATGTTGTTTGCTCCTTCAGATGAAGCTAATAAGGGTTATACAGTTATAGAAGAGTTGAAAAGTAAATACTCCTTCCTGTTGATATAGCCAAATACCTTGCATTCATTCTTATAGTCCTATGTGGAATGTAATATCTGAAATATATACCTATCATGACTAATACCTATCATGACTAATGCACTCCTTTTTGTCAAGATTATTATTCAATATTTAGAATAATTAGATAAATGTATCTTTATGATATTTAAGCACTGGTGTATACACAACATATATGTGATTGCCATGATATAGAGGTGATTAATGCATTTTAATTGACATCATATGAACAGACACAGACTCTCCCTGGGACCAATGCACAATGCACTTTTAAATTGTTTCAATAACTCCATGATAAAGACAATACTTCATATCTCTTGAAGTATGTAATATTAAGCCCTTATGTATTTTGGTTAATAGTCTAAATATTGCAAATGTATTATCTGCTTTAGCAGACATGACATTACATATATTTTATAAATATTAGTACTATGACACATTATAACTTTAATGTGTCATCGTTTTGTATTGAATAAATATGATTTTCACATTGAAAATTACATTTGAATGAGGGTAAATCTGTAATAATAAAACTCATCTTCATGATAAAAAAATTATTTCCTTTGACTTATTTTTCTATATTATTTTCTATGAGGTAACCATGCCATTCAAGTGTGCAATCTCAGGGGATTGTATGTATTGATAATGTATCTTTATTTTAAGGATTATATTATATCTGGATTTGTCTCTTTGAAATGAGCATCTGATATATTTCTTAAAGGGATAGCCTATTCAAAATAAAACTCATGAATTAGAGCATGCAGTATTTATATACTTAAATATGTAATCCTATAATCTATTTAACTTCATTATCATCTGTAATTTACTAAAACAGGAATGTTAGCTTAGGAATCTACCCATTTTGAATCTGCACATGGGGAGCGCTTGATGATTGTTGTCTAAATGTAGGCAACAATCAGCAAGTGCACCACAGGTGATGAACATTAAATGGAATGGCTCCTAAACTTAAATACATGATTGAAATAAGAAACATAAAAAATTAAATTGATTATGAGTACATATGTAAGTTGATTGGAATTGAATGATTTATCTGGTTCATTAATGTTTTATTGTGAACACACTCTTCCTTTTTTTTTTTTAAAGTGACATAAATTCCATTATTTTGCTAAAACATATATATTTAAAAGCAAATCTAATATATTTATATTCTTTATATTTCTTAATATTCTTAGTATCCTTTGATTATAGTTTTATTTAGGTAAGATCAGGAGCAGCATAGAACCTATGTTGGAGCTGTTTATTGTTGCCAACATACAGTATATATCCTGTCTGTCATTGGTTCACCCATGTACTCATTTTTATTAACCAGGAGTGCATAGCTGCTCTTTAAATAATTATACCAAGAGAACAAAGTAATATTTGGAATATAATTAAAATGATATTTTAGATAATTATGTTATACATAAATCATAAGATGAATGCATTGATTAGTACATAGCTGGAAATAAAGAAACATTCACCATGACTATATTTGAGTAAAGTATACATTTATTTAGGGAAAATGTGGTAAATATAGGGATGAGGAGAGAGGGAGGGGAGTGGTATTCCATTTCTGAGAATCTTCAATCTGTAAAACATTAAAAGAAACAAATGTGTATTATTAAAAAACATAATCATAAATAACTAAAAGGTCTCATTACAATACTATAAAAATACCTGAAAAGAAATCTTGAATAGTTGCAGATCTCTCCAAATGGGCATTGAGGGGTTGGGGATGATTAATTACATCAGGCTCAAAGATTTCACCTGGGGGCTGTGGTGTTGGAAGTAAGTCGTTCAACATCCCATGCTCCTGTGCCATGTTGTGTAGACAGCAACATGCCACTATGATTTTAATAGCTTTTTCCGGACTGAATTGGAGATCCCCCCCTGATCTGTCCAGGCAGCGAAAGCGCATTTTTAGAACACCAAACAGTCGTTCTATTATAGCACGTGTTCGGATATGTGCTTCATTATATCTGTATTAAAAGAACAAGAAATATGATTATAATATATAATGTGAAGACAAATCAAATACTAATGAGCTAACTACATTCCTGGTTTGATCTTATAAATCTTTAAACCTTTTTATATATATATAAATATATTTATATTCAAGCAGAGAGATTTATAAATGCTTCACTGATAATAGATGATTTGTATTTTGACTGTCCCTTTAAAGGCACTCAGTACAACATTGTTATGTCTGTGATAGTGATATATACACACACACACGAGATAATCAAGCAACAAATGTATGTGCACAAACACAGATATATAGCTTAATAAAGGGGCAGGAGCCCCGAAACGTTGCTCAATAAAGGTGCTGTTGCTCCACATAGAGTGCTACCTGTGTGTTCTATTTCATTACATTTACTGGGACTTTGGAAAAGGAGGTCCTCCAGGTTTGCACCTACATTCACCCAAGAGTGATTTAAAGGGACATTCCTATGAAGTGTGTACTGGTCCTACTTTTCTACAGATTATAGTGAGCATTTTGCAAAGCACAATCAATATTTCTGACACACAAGAGCAGAAAATAAATATATATTTTACCTTAATTCAGCAGGCCCAACAACCTGGTTCTCTTTCAATGGTGTCCAAATCCATTTTTTAAGAGGATATGCAGAATCTGCTAAAATATGAATGCATAGATATACAGTATATATATATATAGATATAGATAGATAGATTAACACACATCTTTCCATAAAGCAATGTATGACATAAAATAATGTTATGCATATGTCTTACTATGACATAGTTAATATATATCTTTTAAATGATTAACAATTTATTTATTTAATCAATTTCACCCCCTTAGACACATACAAAAAGGATTATAAAGCAATGAAAAAATAAAATGTCAAAATATTGAACACATGAAGGCATCATAATATATACATAAACACTTACCGAGGAGATGTCCTTCAGGCATTTGATTTGTCTCAAACAATCTCCACACACCAGAATTCCTGAGGATGTAGGCATCATGGCTACTTCCTGGGAACCCTGCCACGACATTTAATATGCGCATGTTTGCATCACATATAATCTGCACATTTAAGGAGTGGAAGTGTTTCCTATTTCTAAATATTATCTCCCTGCGCACAGGGGGTCTTAGGGCAATATGAGTGCAGTCAATGGCCCCAAGGACATTGGGTATGCCACCTAAAAGAAAAAAGTCCCTTTTAACATCACGCCAACCTCTGGGTGATGTGGGGAAAAAAATACATTTTCTGCAATTATCATAAAGTCCATCAATAACTTTTGAAAGATGCTTAGAAAGAGTGGACTTATGCACCCCAGTTACAATGCCCCCTGTCACCTGAAAGGATCCAGAAGCCAAAAAATGAAGTGCCCCTAGTAGTTTGGTCATTCCAGGGACAGCCCTGCTTGAATAGCCCTGGCTTTCCAGCCTATCTTGCAACAGGGCATATAACTGATATATTTTCTCCCTGTTGAGCCTGAAACTTTCAAACACCTGCTGCTCATTCAGGGTTTCTATATCCAGCCTCACTCTGGGGATGTCAGGCCTACGCTGTCTAACTTCAGCATTGTCAGCTTCTCTCTCACCCTGCATTTTGAAATATCTGTTCTGAGGTTAGGCTAGGTGTGGTGTTTTTTTTATAGCTGTGTGTTGCTTGTTAACATATGTGAAACTGGTGATTGCAATGAATAACATGGGGGGGGGGGCTTATCTTCATCTCATCTAATCCTTAATTTAATGAACAGTTTGAAAGTATATACTTACTCATGACTTTTATTTTTGATATGAACTATAATTTCAACATATATGTAGTTACATATCGGAAATTCAAAGACACTGAATGTAATTATTATATTTTTCAATTTAAATATATCAGCCTTTATCATAACAGTTAAAAGTAATTATTAAAATTATATGATTTATATAGGTCAAATATATATATACAATTATCATACATATATACATGTAGGAGAAGATTATTATTAGATAAAATTATATTTCTATATGTATTGAGATTATATATAGCATCCCTGGGCAAAGGTTTCATTTTGAATTGGTAGATATTTTATTTATTTATAAAATATTTTACCAGGAAGGATACATTGAGATTTCTCTCGTTTTCAAGTACGTCCTGGGTACACAAAACATTGCATTGACACAATAGGTACAATAAAATAAAAAACAATAATAATACACGATATATGCACAAAAATTTAACATAGAACCGGTAGGAAATATATAATCAACAATGACAGGTGCATTCTGTTTTGAGATATGTAGAGAGGGATCTCTTAATGGATATTAGGCATGGGGAAGGTTTAAAAGTGTGCGGGAGGTCGTTCCATAATTGTGGTGCTTGCATATATTTTTATATGCACATACATATTGAAATTTCTATGACAACATGGGTGCAAATATTCCTATACATAGGACCAATAAATGTAGCATATATAATGTTATTTGTACATTGAAACACTCATAATTTTTTTGTGATTTGCAATTTCAATGAGAAACAGGCCTCAAAAAGCTCTTTTTTCTTCCTTTACACCTAGTTGAGCTGGGGGTAATATTTCTCAATGTATCGACAGCCTCCGACAGTGTATTAACGGTTAGCGCTTTCAATGGAAACCTGGTATAATTTATCGATTAACGGCTTCTATTACTTTCTATGGGACGCGAAAATCTTTTCGGCAGCCGAAGTCCGGCAGCCGATATTGAGGTATAACGCGCCATTGGAAACAGTCGTTAAACGCTATTGCTTTCGACAGCATATTTAACGGTTTGCGAGTGCACGCAAACTGAATTACGACTCAATGGAAGCGAGGCCTTAGTTTTTATTCTGTGAATGTGTGTTTTGAGATGTTTGCGTTTTAAAGATCTAGCGAGCATTTTTCCCTCCTTATTGCTTTGATCATAGTGTTTTTGTTGCATTTTTAGGGCCCTGTTCTGTTGCTCATGTTGCATGTATATATTAAGTTCTGACCTTGCGTTTATTAGTTTTGTACCGATCTCACTGTCTTTTGGGTTTTGCTTATGTGTTTGTTCCAAGTGCTGAAGTTCTCTAAGGAGGGTGTCATATTTTATTCTGTGTTGCTTGATAAGGTTGGCTTTATGTTTCAGTAATTCCCCTCTTATAACACATTTGTGCGCTTCCCATATAGCATCCAAAGCTATATCAGGTGTGGTATTGATATGGAAATATTCGATGAGTGCTTTTTCTATGTCAGAGTGAATGAGGGGATGGTCTTATAGACTGTCCTCTAATCTCCAAATGTATGGTGTTATTGGGCTATCAGGCCAAGTGATTTGGCATATAATTGGGGCATGGTCTGACCACGATATCGGGCGTATAGATATTTGGTTGATAAGAGTGAGACCTATGGAGTCTGTCAGAATGTAATCAATTCTGGAGTACATTTTGTGTGGGGGAGAGTAGAAAGTGAAATCCCGCATTGTGGGATGAAGGGTATGCCATATATCATATAGTGCCAGGGATTGTATTTGGTTGTTAATGTATTTGATGTCTCTTTTTGGTATGTTTGTTGAGCCTCCCGATTTATCTATGTCTGGGATGAGCTGGACGTTAAAGTCCCCCCCAACAAACAATGTGCCCTTAGTGTGGTCTAGTATTTTCCTCGATAGGTTACGCATGAAGGCTGATTGCTGTGTTTGGGAAATATGTATTGACAATCGTGATGGGTCGGCCATAAAGAAAACCTGTCAGAATGAGTAGCCTCCCTTCTAGGTCTTTTTCTATCTGTGTAACTTCCAGTGGGAGGTTTTGTCTGATCAATATGCCTATACCACTTTTTTTGGCAGGGCCAGAGGAGAAGTATGCTGTTTTATATATGTGATGGTGCCATTTTGGCTCTGCTCCTTTTTTAAAATGTGCCTCCTGTATAAGGATTATGTCCCCTTTCTGTTTATATAGGTCATTTAATATTATTGATAGCTTTTGAGGTATGTTAAACCCTTTCACATTGATTGAAATGATAGCGATCGGATGTACAGAAGGTGTTTTGGCCATCTTTAGAGAGGTTAGACAGTGCCTTGGTCATATGATTCAACTCCCTGGTTAGTGTTGCTGGATAACGTAGGCGGGCCCTCAAGGAACCCGGGCAAGTCCCACTCTGTCCTGTGATGTATAGCTATCTGTGTCATGCAGCCGGCGCTATATTGTTTGGGTAGAAGGGGAAGGGGTAGAGGGGAGTGGGTGTACAATGTTCAGTTAACAGCAATTGAGCAATAATTTGAGAAAGCAAGTGGAGTGCTATTTAACTTTAGTACTATTTGTGTTGTAAGGCAGTATAACAACCTGTGACAATAACAATGAACTTAAAACAAGATAACAGGCCTATACCTATCAGGTGTGAAACTGATTCAACAATTGAGGGCTGTGGCCCTCACCCCTAGTGGGGCATTCTTATAAACATTAAAACAAACTATACTTAGTAGCAGGATACTATTACATATACAGGGATTGAAAAGGCTGTAGTGCTGCGCTGCCCCCATTTTTTTTTTTTTTAATTAGGTGGCCATGCAACAAAGTTGCAGGACAACCTATTGTTATTGTCAGGATTATTAGGTGGCCATGCAACGAAGTTGCAGGACAACCTATTGTTATTGTCAGGATTATTATTATTATTATTATTTTTATTATTCCACCACTTTTTCTATTGCCCATAACTTTTAAACTGCTAAAGCAAAGCTCTTGAAATCAGGTATGCTGGTACAGCCTATTGCTCTGCTACATCTCATGCAATATTTAACTCATAGGTCATAAGGTTACGCAGCCATACAGGGAGTGCAGAATTATTAGGCAAATGAGTATTTTGACCACATCATCCTCTTTATGCATGTTGTCTTACTCCAAACTGTATAGGCTCGAAAGCCTACTACCAATTAAGCATATTAGGTGATGTGCATCTCTGTAATGAGAAGGGGTGTGGTCTAATGACATCATCACCCTATATCAGGTGTGCATAATTATTAGGCAACTTCCTTTCCTTTGGCAAAATGGGTCAAAAGAAGGACTTGACAGGCTCAGAAAAGTCAAAAATAGTGAGATATCTTGCAGAGGGATGCAGCACTCTTAAAATTGCAAAGCTTCTGAAGCGTGATCATCGAACAATCAAGCGTTTCATTCAAAATAGTCAACAGGGTCGCAAGAAGCGTGTGGAAAAACCAAGGCGCAAAATAACTGCCCATGAACTGAGAAAAGTCAAGCGTGCAGCTGCCAAGATGCCACTTGCCACCAGTTTGGCCATATTTCAGAGCTGCAACATCACTGGAGTGCCCAAAAGCACAAGGTGTGCAATACTCAGAGACATGGCCAAGGTAAGAAAGGCTGAAAGACGACCACCACTGAACAAGACACACAAGCTGAAACGTCAAGACTGGGCCAAGAAATATCTCAAGACTGATTTTTCTAAGGTTTTATGGACTGATGAAATGAGAGTGAGTCTTGATGGGCCAGATGGATGGGCCCGTGGCTGGATTCGTAAAGGGCAGAGAGCTCCAGTCCGACTCAGACGCCAGCAAGGTGGAGGTGGAGTACTGGTTTGGGCTGGTCTCATCAAAGATGAGCTTGTGGGACCTTTTCGGGTTGAGGATGGAGTCAAGCTCAACTCCCAGTCCTACTGCCAGTTTCTGGAAGACACCTTCTTCAAGCAGTGGTACAGGAAGAAGTCTGAATCCTTCAAGAAAAACATGATTTTCATGCAGGACAATGCTCCATCACACGCGTCCAAGTACTCCACAGCGTGGCTGGCAAGAAAGGGTATAAAAGAAGAAAATCTAATGACATGGCCTCCTTGTTCACCTGATCTGAACCCCATTGAGAACCTGTGGTCCATCATCAAATGTCAGATTTACAAGGAGGGAAAACAGTACACCTCTCTGAACAGTGTCTGGGAGGCTGTGGTTGCTGCTGCATGCAATGTTGATGGTGAACAGATCAAAACACTGACAGAATCCATGGATGGCAGGCTTTTGAGTGTCCTTGCAAAGAAAGGTGGCTATATTGGTCACTGATTTGTTTTTGTTTTGTTTTTGAATGTCAGAAATTTATATTTGTGAATGTTGAGATGTTATATTGGTTTCACTGGTAAAAATAAATAATTGAAATGGGTATATATTTGTTTTTTGTTAAGTTGCCTAATAATTATGCACAGTAATAGTCACCTGCACACACAGATATCCCCCTAAAATAGCTATAACTAAAAACAAACTAAAAACTACTTCCAAAACTATTCAGCTTTGATATTAATGAGTTTTTTGGGTTCATTGAGAACATGGTTGTTGTTCAATAATAAAATTAATCCTCAAAAATACAACTTGCCTAATAATTCTGCACTCCCTGTATTGCTTTTTGCAACAAATTTCGAGAAACGCTTAATAATCTTTATCTCTGGAACTGCTTGTGTTATAACTTTGAAACTTGCTGTGCTCAGTGCTGCTATGAACTAGATTTGCCATTGCTCAACAGAAGTGCCTTGGTCACATGATGTAGCAGCCATCTTGCATTTTGCGAAAATCTTTAAACATCTTCTTCTCTTAAACCGCTTAGTGCAATAATGCACAATTTTGCACATATACTCCTTGCAAGGTCCTCTACCAAGTTTGTTCAAACTGCGATTTTTCCATAATCAACATGGCTGCTGTGAGTCATTAACCTTAAAGACAATATTGCAGTTAAAAAACGCATTGCGCAGTCGCCTTCGTGAAATAAAATATTTGCAAATTTTCATGAAACTTCTGCAAATTATAGAGGTCTATAGTGAGCATTAGTATGGGCAATTTGAAAGCCATACATTGCATAGCTTGGCGGCCATTTTGTTTCGTATGCGCCATTTTTAAAAACTATAAAAATCTTCTTCTCCGAAACCGCTTATGGAACAGACTTGAAATTTTGTTTATAGAGTTATCTTATGACTAACATTCAGATTTGTTCAAGAGAAGTTGATAGGTCATGTGGTTTGGCAGCCATTTTGAATTGTTCAAAAATGCTTAACGATATTTTTAAATTAATAATAAACAAAAAACGTTTTACAAAAATGCTTTATTTTTGCCATGTTTATTGACATCTATGATAAGAACAATTGTGCATAATATGGAGGCTGTATATCATATGATTAGGCAGCCATTTTGTTTTGCGCAAAAATTTTGAAAATCTATTTTCTCTGCAACCGCTTATGTTAGAACTGTGAAACTAGCTAGGTAACCTTATATTGTGACCTAGAATCACAGTTGTTCATGTTAAAGGAATTGGTCACAAGCTGTGGCAGCCATATTGGTTTACGCTAAAATTTTTAAAATGTGTTTTCTTTGCAACCGCTTATGTTAAAGCTGTGAAATTTGCTGTAAAACAATATCTTATGACCTAGAGTTACATCTGATCGTGATGAATGTATTTGTCATATGGCAGGGCAGCCATCTTGAAAAACGCAAAATTTTCGAAAATGTGGTTTTTTTTCCAAATGCTAATGTTAGAATTTTAAAAATTTCTATAAAGCTTTATATTGTAACTTAGCTGCTTGTATGCCATAGCAAAGTCGATGTGCATGGCCACCTCTATCACTGCTTGCAGCTATATTTATTATTTTTATTATTCTGCCACTTTTCTATTGACCATAACTTTTGAACTGCTAAAGCAAAGCTCTTGAAATCAGGTATGCTGGTACAGCCTATTGCTCTGCTACATCTCATGCAATATTGAACTCATAGGTCATAAGGTTACGCAGCCATTTTGCTTTTTGCGACAATGTACGAGAAACGCTTAATAATCTTTATCTCTGGAACTGCTTGTGTTACAACTTTGAAACGTGCTGTGCTCAGTGCTGCTATGAACTAGATTTGCCATTGCTCAACAAAAGTGCATTGGTCATATGATGTAGCAGCCATCTTGTATTTTGCGAAAATCTTTAAACATCTTCTTCTCTTAAACCGCTTAATGCAATAAAGCACAATTTTGCACATATAATTCTTGCAAGGTCCTCTACCAAGTTTGTTCAAACTGCGATTTTTCCATAATCAACATGGCTGCTGTGAGACATTAAACTTTTTATCGCCATTTAATTGCATAATTTAGCATTTTATACATTCGTTTTACAATATTTAACAATATTACAGTGTAATAGACACATGATTACACATAGTCATAACCCTTAAAGACAATATTGCAGTTAAAATTCGCATTGCGCAGTCGCCTTCGTGAAATAAAATATTTGCAAATTTTCATGAAACTTCTGCAAATTATAGAGGTCTATAGTGAGCATTAGTATGTGCAATTTGAAAGCCATACATTGCATAGCTTGGCGGCAATTTTGTTTCGTATGCGCCATTTTAAATAACTATAAATATCTTCTTCTCCAAAACCGCTTATGGCACAGACTTGAAATTTTGTTTATAGTGTTATCTTATGACTAACATTCAGATTTGTTCAAGAGAAGTTGATACGTCATGTGGTTTGGCAGCCATTTTGAATTGTTCAAAATTTCTTAACGATATATTTAAATTAATATTAAAACAAAAACCATTTTACAAAAATGCTTTATTTTGCCATGTTTATTGACATCTATAGTGAGCACTATTGTGCGTAATATGGAGGCTGTATATCTTACGATTGGTTTACGTGAAAATTTCAAAAGTCTATTTTCTCTGCAACCGCCTTTGTAAGAACTGTGAAATTTGCTGTATAAACTTATATGGTGACCTAGATTCACAATTGCTCATTAGGAGAGAATCAGTCACATGATGCGGCAGCAATATCGGTTTTATGTTTATCGTAATTATTTGTAATTCAAAACTGCCTCTTTTGAGTCAATTGCTCACAGAAGAAAAATTACTTATGCTAAACTCTTTAAATCAGGTATGCTGATACAGCCTATTGATCTGCTACATCTCATGCAATATTGAACTCATAGGTCATAAGGTTACGCAGCCATATTGTTTTTTGCGACAAATTTCGAGAACTGCTTAATAATCTTTAGCTCTGGAACTGCTTATGTTGCAACTTTGAAACTTGCTGTGCTTAGTGCTGCTATGGCCTAGATTTGCCATTGCTCAACAGAAGTGCCTTGGTCACATGATGTAGCAGCCATCTTGCGAAAATCTTTAAACATCTTCTTCTCTTAAACCGCTTAGTGCAATAAAGCGCAATTTTGCAAATATGCTCCTTGCAAGTTCCTCTACCAAGTTTATTAAAATTGCAATTTTTCCATAATCAACATGGCTGCTGTGAGACATTAACCTTTTTATCGCCATTTAATTGTGTAATTTTGCACTTTATATATTATTTTTACAATATTTAACAATATTACAGTGTAATAGACACATGATTACACATAGTCATAACCCTTAAAGACAATATTGCAGTTAAAATTCACATTGCGCAGTCGCCTTTGTGAAATAAAACATTTGCAAATTTTCATAAAACTTCTGCAAATTGTAGAGGTCTATAGTGAGCATTAGTATGTGCAATTTGAAAGCCATACATTGCATAGCTTGGCGGCCATTTTGTTTCGTATGCACTGTTTTTAAAAGCTACAAAAATCTTCTTCTCCGAAACCGCTTATGGGACAGACTTGAAATTTTGTTAATAGAGTTATCTTATGACTAACATTCAGATTTGTTCAAGAGAAGTTGATAAGTCATGTGGTTTGGCAGCCATTTTGAATTGTTTAGAAACGCTTAACGATAATTTTAAATTAATAATAAAACAAAAACCGTTTTGCAAAAATGTTTTATTTTTGCCATAGTTATTGACTACTATGATGAGAACTATTGGAGTCTGTATATCAAATGATCTGTCTGCCATTTTGTTTTTCGCGAAAATTTTGAAAATCTATTTTCTCTGCAACTGCTTATGTTAGAATTGTAAAACTTGATGTATAACCTTATATTGTGACTTAGAGTCACAGTTGTTCATGTTGAAGGAATTTGTCACAAGCTGTGGCAGCCATATTGGTTTTCGAAAATTTTTTGAAAATGCGTTTTCTTTGCAACCACTTATGTTAAAGGGACATAATACTCATATGCTAAATCACTTGAAACTGATGCAGTATAACTGTAAAAAGCTGATATTAAAATATCACCTGAGCAACTCTATGTAAAAAAGGAATATATTTTACCTCACAATCTCCTCAGCTCAGCAGAGTGAGTTCTGTGTAAAAAGTTATACTCAACTGCTCCCAGCTGCAGGTAAAAAAAAATAAAAAAATGAAGAAATGAACAGCAGCCAATAAGCATCAGCAGTGCTGAGGTCATGAACTTTTACTGTGATCTCATGAGATTTGACTTGACTCTCATGAGATTTCATTGTAAACTTCCTTTACCTGATTGGCGAAATAAGATGAGAGTGCACGATGCTCATCCCTTCAGATGTACCAGGACAGACACACTAAAATGCTGCTTAGAAATCCTTTACAATGGGAGGTGGCTACTGAGGAACTTTTGAGGTAAAATATCTTGCTTTTTTACATAGAGATGTTCAGGAGATATTTTCTAGTCAGCTTTTTACAGCTAGGCTGCATCACTTTCAAGTGTTTAAACATTTGGGTATTATGGCCCTTTAAAGCAGTGAAATTTGCTGTATAACCATATATTGTGACCTTGAGTTACATCTGTTTGGTGCTGAAAGTATTAGTCATATGGTATGGCAGCCATCTTAAAAAAACGCAAACATTTCGAAAATTTGTTGTTTTTTTTACAACTGCTTATTTTAGAAATGTAAAATCTTGCTTTATAGCTTTTATATTGGAATTAGATGCTTGTATGCTATTGCAAAAGCAATGCGTTTAGCCACCTCTATTGCTGCTTGCAGCTATATTATTATTTGTTATTGCTTGTACTATTATTATTTTTCCGCCATTTTTTTCAAATGCTTATAATAACAGCATAACTCAAAAACTCATAAATCTTGGCACAATGCTAGAAATCTATGCTATGCATAATCTTATGCAACATAAATCCCATAGGTCATGTGATCTAGCAGCCATATTGCTTTTTTCGACAAACGCTTGAAAATCTTCTTCTCCGGAAACGCTTATGTTACAGTTGTGAAACTTGCTGTGTGTATTGCTGTACTGAGCTAGAATAAAGTTTGTTCAGGAGAAGTTATTTAGTCACATGATCTAGCTGCCATTTTGAAATGTGTGAAAATCTTTAAACATCTTCTTCTCTGCAACCGCTAAGTGCAATGAAGCGCAATTTTGCACATGTGCTCCTTGCAAGGTCCTCTACCAAGTTTGTTCAAACTGTGAATTTTCCATAATCAACATGGCTGCTATGAGCCATTCGCCTTTTTATTGCTGTTTAATTGAGTACATTTGCACTTTATGCATTATGTTTACACTATTTAGCTATATTACAGTGTAGGAGACACATGAGTACACTAAGGGCTCCATGTACTAAGCTGTCTGCGAGGTCTTCGTGACTATTTTCGTCTAAATTTCTGCGTGCGGATCAATAACCGTATGTACTATCCCACGAATCCATTGAAAACCTTATATTAAAAAACGGCGAGCGAACTTGCCCGCAAATCTTGAATTCTCGTCTTTTTTGTAGCTAGAAAATACTCGCTCGACATAAATCTCGCACAAAACAGGAATTACTAAACTATCTATTTCTACGCTCGTGAATTTCTCCGCACCTACCTCGTTAAAAATCCCTCGCCAGCTAATAGGTGGCGAGCACCATAATAAACAATAGGGTCTATCAGATCAACGCCTACAACTGATTTAAAAGAGGTGTACAATTGAATGGTTACTCACTTTTGATCCTGTTAGCCATTATGGAGACACTTCTTCAACTTTATATTGTTCGTCTGATGCAAATGAGGGGTAGAAGGCAAATTCGTCAACCTGATGCCCCAAATCCGGTTCGAAGAAGGCGATTACGAGTACAGCGGGTATTCCTTGCTCGGGTTCCTTTAGATGCCCTTTCCGATCGAGAGCTTATTCAAAGGTTCCGTCTGGATCGACATTCAATATTGTCTTTATATGCTCAAATAGCACATTTTCTAGAGCCTGTGACGGCTCGTTCAAGGGCCATTCCCGGAATACTAAAGTTTCTTGCTGCCTTGCACTTTTTTGCCACCGGATCATTTCAGGCAGTGTCCAGCGTCATCATTGGTTTCAGTCAGTCTGCCTTTTCTCGTCATCTTTCCAAAGTTATCGATGCACTCATGCATATATTCCCCGAATATGTTTGTCTACCATCTACCACAGAAGAGTGGCAATCGATAAAGTCGCAATTCTACAGTGTGGCTGGAATGCCAAATGTTCTTGGGGCAATAGACTGTACCCATATTGCAGTTCGACCGCCACGGTTACGGGAGGAGATTTACCGCAACCGAAAGTCCTGCCATTCCTTGAATGTACAGATGGTTCGTGACCCCAAAATGAGAATTATCAGCGTGAGATCAAATTACCCTGGCTCCTGCCATGACGCTTATATCCTGCGGCAGACTGGACTGTACCAAAAATTCGAAAATGGGGAAATGCCAGAGGGATGGTTATTAGGTAAGCTTGAATTGAACTCAACCAAAATTTTTAAAGGTTTTTTAAAGAGCATGTAATTTTAAACGACTTTCAAATTGACTTTTTATTCTTTTTATATCAATTGTTGAAAATCATATCTAGATATATGCTCAATAGCTGCCGATTGGTTGATGCACCTAGAGGCCTTGTTTGATTGGCTCACATTTGTGCATTGATATTTTTTCAACAAAGGATATATAAATAAATTTTGAAAAAAAAACACATTATATAATTAAATTTTTAATTTGTTACTATAAATTTATACTAATTTGACGCTAGCCTCAATAACTAATAAAAATTATTTTGTCTTTTTGGAATGACTTACATCAATATTTTTTTTTTTAATTACAGGGGATGCCGGTTACCCTTGTTATGAATGGCTTCTGACACCCTATAATAACCCCCAACTCCGGAAACATATTCGTTTTAATGAAGCACACAAGAGCACAAGGGGTGTCATCGAAAGGACTTTTGGATTATTGAAAATGAGGTTCCGATGTCTGGACAGATCTGGCGGTGCAATGCAGTATTCTACAGAAAAAGTAGCAAGAATCATCTTAGTTTGCTGTGTCTTGCATAATATTGCCACCAACAGAGGATGCCCCATTGATGACGATATTGCCATGCCTTTTAATGACTTTCCAGAAGAAATTTTCAGAGAAAACACCAATAGACGTGGCATGGCCACAAGGGATATGGTTTCTGACCAATATTTCGAAGATTGATCTTTCTCTAACAATTTGTTCATCTTATGTAAATTGTGTTCTGCATTTTTTTTTTGTTTTTTCAAATAAAATTTGTGTGCAACATCATCATATTGTTATTTCTTTGTAGCCCTTTTTCTAAACAAACCTTATTTTCATTGTTCACACCCCAAAAATAAATGAAACAGAATTTTTTTTAAATGAAAATAATATAACAATTTATTTTAAGTTCAAAAGGCAACAAGAATAAGAATTATAACTATTTCTATCCTAATACAACTAATATATTTACATAACTAAAAAAGTTCAACATTTATCTATTCAAAAGGTTACATATTAGACTTACTATTCTACATTTAACCAGTGATTTTGTTACATAGTAATTGTATCAAATATAAATGAATCACAAAATTTGAGAATATATATATTGGTAGTGTTATCTGTGGTCAATGACCTAGGATATAGTGATGTACTAAAAAATAGATTATCCCTGACGATATATTTATATCGTCATTGTTCATTCCTCATGCAAAATTTATCGTTCCAACAGAAATTTAATATAATATTGGTTATTAATGGTTAGTCGGATCAACAATATTATTCATGTTACATTGTATTAGAAAAATAAAGATTCAACAAAAAATAATGCTACATTGTAAAAATAGTCATGCGTCAATTTGATTGACAAGTATAGTTGTGACGTCAGATACTAACATGTCGCTAACGGAGCCTTTCACAGCTGGAGAAATAGTCATTCTGGTATATGCAATGGAACGATATTTTCCTCATCGTATGGGAGGAGTTCGATTGGTAAAGCAGGACAGTCGTGATCATATTATATACGAAATGATAAGAAGGATGTATAGAGTATCAAAGATAAAAAGGACAAGACGTCAATGCCTAAGAAAGTACAGCGATTTGAGGCGTAGGGAAACTAATTATTACAATTCAATTAAACGACTAATAAGAAACTGTAAGTATAAATGTTTAGTGTTACTTATAGTAAGTTTCAATTTTAATAGTTATTGATAGTAAGTCCAATAACTGCGTCATCTTTTACCTTTCACCATTGATTGATTTGCAATAATAGTAGGAACAAGGGACAACACATTTGACTTTCAGTATTCCGTTAAAACTTTTCTATCTGAACATTGAAAGACAAAAATTATGTTCATTGTTCCTTTAGCTTTAATAGACTGTTATTTATAGTATCTTATTTTTTTATAAAGCTATTCACCTTTAAGTAAGCTATATACTTGTTGATTAAACTAGAATGTACTGTCTAATAATCCTTTAATTAATAGAAATCTCAAAATCCAATTTTACATTGATAGTAGCATTCGATAATCGATTTAATCATATATTTTTAGTATTATTAATACAGAAAATGTTTGTTTTTAGTATATCTTCAACTTGCATATATGAAATGAAAATTAACATCTATTAATCATTACAACTATAAAAATAAAGTCAATTTTTACAAACAGATATGAAAAAATCAAAATCAAAAACTCAAAAAATTCCACGTTATTTAAGAGAAATAAGGATTGAAACGCCAAATAGTGGGATCACTTCACCACCCCTTCCTTTGACACTTATGGACATACCAATGACTCCCAAAAATAACAGAGCAGTGAAAAAAATGGCTGTCAACACTCAAAAAGGTACATAACTATAGAACAGCGTTAACAAGGTTTTTTAAATTGTAAATAAAATAAATAATAATTAAAAAAAAAATTATGTTTAATAATCTAATGCACATTTAGATATCCCTGGATGTTCTTATGAAGAAATTCCATCCTTTGAAAAAGAACCAAATTATTATTTTGATCTTGAGGTCGATGAGCCATGCACAAAAGATGATGATACTAATCTTGGAAGAGGTATTAGAATTTTTGTTTTTTAGGGAAGTGAAATATAGAAAAAATAATGTAATTTTAATTTTAATTTTTTATATATTTATAAAAAGGTCAACCTTTGGACAAAGCGGTACAAGTTGAAATAGAATTGGATGGCATGGTATACGCAACAAGTAATGATATTGGACAAAACATGTTTCCTCCTAAAAAAAATCTGATAGACAAAGGTATTTTATTTAGTTACCTTTGTCAAAAATAGAATAATTGTAAAAACAATAAATTAAAAATTAAAAATTTTATTTATTTATTTTACTTTAGCCTCTGGTTCAAGCGATGCTTACACATTAGAGGAAAAAATTGTGCAGACAGAAAATGATATGGATATCATACCTCCCAAAGAAAATGAAGGTATATACAGATATCAATATATTATTTATATTTTGTTATGTGATTAATATGTGAATTTAATTTATTTTTATTTATTTTAAGGTATAGAAGTTTTTGAAGAAAAAATCGATGAAAGCACACAAACTTTTTTGGATGATAACTTCAAAATTAAATTGGCAAAAATTAGGTCTATAATAGGAATGTTGATGGAGCAAGTTGATTTTTTGTACCAGAAATATGGCATTTAGTATTTTTTTTTTAAATAAATCTTTTAAAGCACTTTCTATTGTTTTGAAAAAAAAATTACAAATTTAGAAACATCCAAAAAAAAAAGGGATGATGAGTGTTTGTTATAAAAATCGAAATTTTTGTTCTTTTTTTTTACCATTTCATAAAAAAAATATATATTATAAGCAATAAAAAAAAAATTTCAATGAAAACAAATTTGGATTCATTCTTTTTTCAAAAATTTTAATAAAAAACACCAAAAATTATTTTTAAAAATATTAGTGCAACTCGAAAATATAAATATATTTTGAACAAAAATATAAAACAAATCAAAAAGTGCAACATCAAAAACAGTATAAACTCAAGTTATTAATACAATTAATAAAGATGTCTATCACTACTGTCCTGGCCTATTTGGTTCAGAAGGACCCTGTCTTTCACGAATAATGGACAGGAGAGAATTCATTGTTTGTTCTGCGAGGCGTAATGAACGGTTTATCTGTTCGTTGTGCTCCTCGTCCATTCGCCTCTGCCAATCAAACCTCTCTCTGTCTAACTGCAATTGTCTTTCTGCTAAGGATGCACTTTGATCCAGGTGTGCGATTAAAACATTCTGTAACTCTCTATGATCCACCCTATATTGTCTAGCAAGAGAGATCATTTCATTGAGACAGACATCATCCACTTCTTCAATTTCATTGTTGCCAGGTACCACAGGTCTTTCATTAGATTGTGTTTCTGCTGGCTCTACATTTCCTTGAATTGTTTGTTCTTGTACTTCTGCTTCATCAGGGACAGGTTCATGGATCTCCATTGGTTGTGCATCCATGATATCATCCAACAAATCTGGGGTCTCACTTCCATGATCCCTGGATTGAAGTTCCTCCTCCTCAGGTCTTTCTGGTTGTACAGCAACCAGGTTTAAGATGACCTCCCTCGATGACTCCTCTGGATCTGTGAAAATTAAAAATAAAAAAATAAATATATATGAATATATTAAGATTTTAATATCTATATAAAAATCTAATGTAGATATATAAATATATATATATATAAAAAAAAAATATATATATATATATATATATCTATATATATATATATATCTATATATATATATATATATATTTTTAAAAAAAATTAATTTTTTTTTTAACGATTTTTGTTCATAAAAAAATAAAATACTAACAAAATATTTAGTAGCAGCTGTGAATATGTACTATGGAAAAAAGGCAGCACTCACATGTCATTTGTAACTAAAATTCAACTGTTCATAACACAAAATTAAATAATCTTTTTTTTTTTTTTTTTTAGAAAATTTAATGAAGCTTTTGTATTATTAAATGCTCTTTTTAATTTTAAATGACGAGTGATTGATGCCTTTTTATGATCTACAATTCTAAATATATCTATCTATATATATAAATGTGTATATATATATATATATATATATGTATATATATACAAAACACGGGGGTGGGGTCAGCACTCTCATGCCGGACCGGGTACACATCCTATGACCCTGCAACATGCACAGCCCTGGGTGCAAACCAGCACTCTCAGGAAGCTGCACTGTTACCAGAGCCACAGGCAGTTAACCCCAGTCAGGCCTGGGTGCAAGGCCCAAACAGGGAAAATTACAAAAAAATATTTTAATATAAACACACAGAAAAAGTCCAGCACTCACTCACAAGCTCTCAACTAAGATAAAAAGCAGCAATGGAAGAATTAGTTACCGCATCTGGCCAAATGGGAAAAGCCCAGGTACCTCGTCAAGGTTTCTTCCAATAAACCTGGGTCCCTAACCAGCCACACAATGCAGGCTCACAATCAAACAACTGTGAAAAAAAAAAGCAACTGTGAAAAAATGGAGGGTGCACAGGCTTATGTAATTTCCCCAAACATATACAAAACACGGGGGTGGGGTCAGCACTCTCATGCCGGACCGGGTACACATCCTATGACCCTGCAACATGCACAGCCCTGGGTGCAAACCAGCACTCTCAGGAAGCTGCACTGTTACCAGAGCCACAGGCAGTTAACCCCAGTCAGGCCTGGGTGCAAGGCCCAAACAGGGAAAATTACAAAAAAATATTTTAATATAAACACACAGAAAAAGTCCAGCACTCACTCACAAGCTCTCAACTAAGATTTTTTTTTTTTCACAGTTGTTTGATTGTGAGCCTGCATTGTGTGGCTGGTTAGGGACCCAGGTTTATTGGAAGAAACCTTGACGAGGTACCTGGGCTTTTCCCATTTGGCCAGATGCGGTAACTAATTCTTCCATTGCTGCTTTTTATCTTAGTTGAGAGCTTGTGAGTGAGTGCTGGACTTTTTCTGTGTGTTTATATTAAAATATTTTTTTGTAATTTTCCCTGTTTGGGCCTTGCACCCAGGCCTGACTGGGGTTAACTGCCTGTGGCTCTGGTAACAGTGCAGCTTCCTGAGAGTGCTGGTTTGCACCCAGGGCTGTGCATGTTGCAGGGTCATAGGATGTGTACCCGGTCCGGCATGAGAGTGCTGACCCCACCCCCGTGTTTTGTATATGTTTGGGGAAATTACATAAGCCTGTGCACCCTCCATTTTTTCACAGTTGCTTTTTTTTTTTTTTTTTTTTTTTCACAGTTGTTTGATTGTGAGCCTGCATTGTGTGGCTGGTTAGGGACCCAGGTTTATTGGAAGAAACCTTGACGAGGTACCTGGGCTTTTCCCATTTGGCCAGATGCGGTAACTAATTCTTCCATTGCTGCTTTTTATCTTAGTTGAGAGCTTGTGAGTGAGTGCTGGACTTTTTCTGTGTGTTTATATTAAAATATTTTTTTGTAATTTTCCCTGTTTGGGCCTTGCACCCAGGCCTGACTGGGGTTAACTGCCTGTGGCTCTGGTAACAGTGCAGCTTCCTGAGAGTGCTGGTTTGCACCCAGGGCTGTGCATGTTGCAGGGTCATAGGATGTGTACCCGGTCCGGCATGAGAGTGCTGACCCCACCCCCGTGTTTTGTATATGTTTGGGGAAATTACATAAGCCTGTGCACCCTCCATTTTTTCACAGTTGCTTTTTTTTTTCACAGTTGTTTGATTGTGAGCCTGCATTGTGTGGCTGGTTAGGGACCCAGGTTTATTGGAAGAAACCTTGACGAGGTACCTGGGCTTTTCCCATTTGGCCAGATGCGGTAACTAATTCTTCCATTGCTGCTTTTTATCTTAGTTGAGAGCTTGTGAGTGAGTGCTGGACTTTTTCTGTGTGTTTATATTAAAATATTTTTTTGTAATTTTCCCTGTTTGGGCCTTGCACCCAGGCCTGACTGGGGTTAACTGCCTGTGGCTCTGGTAACAGTGCAGCTTCCTGAGAGTGCTGGTTTGCACCCAGGGCTGTGCATGTTGCAGGGTCATAGGATGTGTACCCGGTCCGGCATGAGAGTGCTGACCCCACCCCCGTGTTTTGTATATGTTTGGGGAAATTACATAAGCCTGTGCACCCTCCATTTTTTCACAGTTGCTTTTTTTTTTTCACAGTTGTTTGATTGTGAGCCTGCATTGTGTGGCTGGTTAGGGACCCAGGTTTATTGGAAGAAACCTTGACGAGGTACCTGGGCTTTTCCCATTTGGCCAGATGCGGTAACTAATTCTTCCATTGCTGCTTTTTATCTTAGTTGAGAGCTTGTGAGTGAGTGCTGGACTTTTTCTGTGTGTTTATATTAAAATATTTTTTTGTAATTTTCCCTGTTTGGGCCTTGCACCCAGGCCTGACTGGGGTTAACTGCCTGTGGCTCTGGTAACAGTGCAGCTTCCTGAGAGTGCTGGTTTGCACCCAGGGCTGTGCATGTTGCAGGGTCATAGGATGTGTACCCGGTCCGGCATGAGAGTGCTGACCCCACCCCCGTGTTTTGTATTTGTTTGGGGAAATTACATAAGCCTGTGCACCCTCCATTTTTTCACAGTTGCTTTTTTTTTTTCACAGTTGTTTGATTGTGAGCCTGCATTGTGTGGCTGGTTAGGGACCCAGGTTTATTGGAAGAAACCTTGACGAGGTACCTGGGCTTTTCCCATTTGGCCAGATGCGGTAACTAATTCTTCCATTGCTGCTTTTTATCTTAGTTGAGAGCTTGTGAGTGAGTGCTGGACTTTTTCTGTGTGTTTATATTAAAATATTTTTTTGTAATTTTCCCTGTTTGGGCCTTGCACCCAGGCCTGACTGGGGTTAACTGCCTGTGGCTCTGGTAACAGTGCAGCTTCCTGAGAGTGCTGGTTTGCACCCAGGGCTGTGCATGTTGCAGGGTCATAGGATGTGTACCCGGTCCGGCATGAGAGTGCTGACCCCACCCCCGTGTTTTGTATATGTTTGGGGAAATTACATAAGCCTGTGCACCCTCCATTTTTTCACAGTTGCTTTTTTTTTTCACAGTTGTTTGATTGTGAGCCTGCATTGTGTGGCTGGTTAGGGACCCAGGTTTATTGGAAGAAACCTTGACGAGGTACCTGGGCTTTTCCCATTTGGCCAGATGCGGTAACTAATTCTTCCATTGCTGCTTTTTATCTTAGTTGAGAGCTTGTGAGTGAGTGCTGGACTTTTTCTGTGTGTTTATATTAAAATATTTTTTTGTAATTTTCCCTGTTTGGGCCTTGCACCCAGGCCTGACTGGGGTTAACTGCCTGTGGCTCTGGTAACAGTGCAGCTTCCTGAGAGTGCTGGTTTGCACCCAGGGCTGTGCATGTTGCAGGGTCATAGGATGTGTACCCGGTCCGGCATGAGAGTGCTGACCCCACCCCCGTGTTTTGTATATGTTTGGGGAAATTACATAAGCCTGTGCACCCTCCATTTTTTCACAGTTGCTTTTTTTTTTCACAGTTGTTTGATTGTGAGCCTGCATTGTGTGGCTGGTTAGGGACCCAGGTTTATTGGAAGAAACCTTGACGAGGTACCTGGGCTTTTCCCATTTGGCCAGATGCGGTAACTAATTCTTCCATTGCTGCTTTTTATCTTAGTTGAGAGCTTGTGAGTGAGTGCTGGACTTTTTCTGTGTGTTTATATTAAAATATTTTTTTGTAATTTTCCCTGTTTGGGCCTTGCACCCAGGCCTGACTGGGGTTAACTGCCTGTGGCTCTGGTAACAGTGCAGCTTCCTGAGAGTGCTGGTTTGCACCCAGGGCTGTGCATGTTGCAGGGTCATAGGATGTGTACCCGGTCCGGCATGAGAGTGCTGACCCCACCCCCGTGTTTTGTATATGTTTGGGGAAATTACATAAGCCTGTGCACCCTCCATTTTTTCACAGTTGCTTTTTTTTTTTCACAGTTGTTTGATTGTGAGCCTGCATTGTGTGGCTGGTTAGGGACCCAGGTTTATTGGAAGAAACCTTGACGAGGTACCTGGGCTTTTCCCATTTGGCCAGATGCGGTAACTAATTCTTCCATTGCTGCTTTTTATCTTAGTTGAGAGCTTGTGAGTGAGTGCTGGACTTTTTCTGTGTGTTTATATTAAAATATTTTTTTGTAATTTTCCCTGTTTGGGCCTTGCACCCAGGCCTGACTGGGGTTAACTGCCTGTGGCTCTGGTAACAGTGCAGCTTCCTGAGAGTGCTGGTTTGCACCCAGGGCTGTGCATGTTGCAGGGTCATAGGATGTGTACCCGGTCCGGCATGAGAGTGCTGACCCCACCCCCGTGTTTTGTATATGTTTGGGGAAATTACATAAGCCTGTGCACCCTCCATTTTTTCACAGTTGCTTTTTTTTTTCACAGTTGTTTGATTGTGAGCCTGCATTGTGTGGCTGGTTAGGGACCCAGGTTTATTGGAAGAAACCTTGACGAGGTACCTGGGCTTTTCCCATTTGGCCAGATGCGGTAACTAATTCTTCCATTGCTGCTTTTTATCTTAGTTGAGAGCTTGTGAGTGAGTGCTGGACTTTTTCTGTGTGTTTATATTAAAATATTTTTTTGTAATTTTCCCTGTTTGGGCCTTGCACCCAGGCCTGACTGGGGTTAACTGCCTGTGGCTCTGGTAACAGTGCAGCTTCCTGAGAGTGCTGGTTTGCACCCAGGGCTGTGCATGTTGCAGGGTCATAGGATGTGTACCCGGTCCGGCATGAGAGTGCTGACCCCACCCCCGTGTTTTGTATATGTTTGGGGAAATTACATAAGCCTGTGCACCCTCCATTTTTTCACAGTTGCTTTTTTTTTTCACAGTTGTTTGATTGTGAGCCTGCATTGTGTGGCTGGTTAGGGACCCAGGTTTATTGGAAGAAACCTTGACGAGGTACCTGGGCTTTTCCCATTTGGCCAGATGCGGTAACTAATTCTTCCATTGCTGCTTTTTATCTTAGTTGAGAGCTTGTGAGTGAGTGCTGGACTTTTTCTGTGTGTTTATATTAAAATATTTTTTTGTAATTTTCCCTGTTTGGGCCTTGCACCCAGGCCTGACTGGGGTTAACTGCCTGTGGCTCTGGTAACAGTGCAGCTTCCTGAGAGTGCTGGTTTGCACCCAGGGCTGTGCATGTTGCAGGGTCATAGGATGTGTACCCGGTCCGGCATGAGAGTGCTGACCCCACCCCCGTGTTTTGTATATGTTTGGGGAAATTACATAAGCCTGTGCACCCTCCATTTTTTCACAGTTGCTTTTTTTTTTCACAGTTGTTTGATTGTGAGCCTGCATTGTGTGGCTGGTTAGGGACCCAGGTTTATTGGAAGAAACCTTGACGAGGTACCTGGGCTTTTCCCATTTGGCCAGATGCGGTAACTAATTCTTCCATTGCTGCTTTTTATCTTAGTTGAGAGCTTGTGAGTGAGTGCTGGACTTTTTCTGTGTATGTATATATATATATATATAGATAGCAATATATATATTTTTATTTATATAAATATATATCTTTATATATCCAAAAAATAATAATATATATGAAGATGTTGCTATCTTGATATTTATGTATAAGAAGAAAATTAAAAAAAAAGGAATGTATTAATAGTACAGATTCTCACCATCAAACAACCGTGGAGAACTTCCCGTCATGTTCCGAAAAAGATGTCCAAGGTCAGCTATGATAAAAAAAAAAAAAAATATATATATATATTAAAATAAAATTTCTTTAGTGAAAAATCCAAAATTAAAAAATTACAATAAATCAATGTTATCTATATGGCCTAAGTGAGCAAACACTACCACGCTTTTAAAAGAAAACAAAAAAAAAAATGGAATTCAAGTAATTAGATTTTTTGAGAGAAAGCGAATTTCGGTTAGCTTTGACTAGTATGACCAGTGGAGAATGGAAAAAATGAAAATATATTGTTTACCTGTACCTCTACCAACACTGGTTTCAGGGGTGCTGGTACGGATATCTGGAAGTGTATCCGCTGATAAAAAGGTATGGCTAGCAGATGATGTGCTTCTTATCGTTTGCCCAATAACGACACCACCACTAGTCATCGATGTCCCAGAGGAGGTTGATGGAATGGCTGAAGCAGGGTCATTACCACCCCTAGCTGTCACGGATTGTGGTCGAGCTGTTAAGAGATAAATAAAATCAATTGTTATTCATGTTTCGATCCATAGAAGATTAATAAACAACTAATATTTAAAATTTTAAATAGTGGTTATTGAAAGGGACAGTGTAGCACACACAATAGTAACCAGGTTGAAGAATTTGAATGTAAAAATTAAAAAAATTTGTAGACACTCAAGGTTGTTTGTATTGAAACTGTTTTGTAAAGCTTGTTTCTAGTATTTAAAAAGTGTTGAGTACTTTGTTTGACATAAAACAATAGTCCTGTGTTTATGTAATCTTTCATTCTATTCATTATTCATTCTATTATATTCTTTAATTCTATTCATTCATTGTATTATGTATCAACAAGCTGTTATAAGTGTTATTTGAACTTGTCATTTAATTACCTTGTTAACAATTAACTGTAAACGAAAAAGAGTCGTCTGCTCATTTGCTAATTAAATGACAAGTTCAAAGAATACTTATAAGAGCTTGTTGATACATCATAAATTAGTTGAATGAATGAATAGAATGAATAGAATGAATAGAATGAAAGAATAATGAATAGAATGAAAGATTACATAAACACAGGACTATTGTTTTATGTGAAACCAACTATTCAAGTTTTTTTTAAATAATAGCATTTAAACACTCATTAATCCGCTTAAAAAACAATATCTTGATATTATATATACACTAATGTTGAGAGTGTGTATCTGCATGTGTAAGTGTATAATATTAGTGTGTGTGTATCTGCATGTATAAGTGTATATTTTTTGGTCTGTATACATGCTTGTCTAATGTATACTGTAACGTTTGTTTTTGTGAATTTGTCTACAAAAATATAGCACTGTATTTTCAAACGATCGTTGAATACAGAGCTCACATAGCAATAACAATATTGTTTGGCGCAGCTTTTGATTTGATGAATAGGGACATTAAACCACAAAAGATTTGTTCATCAGTCATAAAGAAATTAAGATTTTAAAATAGATCGAAATTTACTTCCATTAAAGGCGTCTATTTACAATTAGCTAGTAAGCAGTTCTAAATATGCTTTTCATCAAAGGATATCAAGAAAATGAAGTAAATTAAAATAGAATTGTTATTTATAAAGCAATACAAAAATAAAGCAGTAATAGGACTATATTCTGCATAATCAAAATTGGCGCCAATAAATATTGATTTTCCAAAATATAATTAAATGTTAAATATTTTTATAAACCGACTCCACTGGAAAATTACAATATGATCATCAGTCAATTTAAAAAATAGTAATTATATTAATGTTTTACATCTTCAGTCGCTATCACAATCATCTGTGATCATGAATATTACATTACATACGTTATTGGTTAAGCTATACAAAAATCTAACAGTAATCTGCATTGATGTAACGTAATCAAAATTGACGCACCAAAAAATTGATTTGAAAAAATATCTTTACAAGATAGATATTTGGATAAACCAACTCTAATGGATAATTACAATATGATCATCATTCAATTCAAATAATAGTAATTCGATAATTGTTTTACATCTTCGGTCGCTATCACAATCATCTGTGATCATGAATATTACATTACATACGTTATTGGTTAAGCTATACAAAAATCTAGCATTAATCTGCATTGATTTAACTTAATCAAAATTGACGCACCAAAAAATTGATTGGACAAAATATCTTTACAAGATACATATTTGTATAAACCAACTCTAATGGATAATTACAATATGATCAACATTCAATTTAAATTATAGTAATTCGATAAATGTTTTACCTCTTAGGTCGCTATCACAATCATCTGTGATCCCGACGATTACTTCTGGGCCTAGACCCTGCACCAGTCTCTGCTCGTAATCATTAAAATCAGCGACATAAGCTGTTCCACCTCCGGTAGCACGGGTTGAATTTTTTTCTTTTGCCAATTTGGCTTTGGCAAATCGTTTGATGTCGTTGTACCTTTTTTTTATTTGATCAACGTCCTTTTTCCCAGGTCCCTGAGCACTGACAGCATCACTTATCCGGGTCCATATACTTTTTTTTACGGATACTAGACGTTTGCTTCGAACGACAACCAAATAAATAGTCATACGAGTCTAGCACCATATCGACAAGAACCAGGTTCTGCTGATGTGAGAAGTGGGGATTCTTCGATTTGGACTGTGAATCAGATCGAGAAGTAGCCATACTTAATTTATCGATAACAATAAAAGTCAGTAAAGCTTCAAGTTCTTGAAATATGCAGTCTGAAAAACTTTATTAAATAGAGCTTATATAGTGCTGCAATATGTTCCCGCGACAAAGCTGACATTTCTGACACCTTGCAGTCACGTGGGACAAACATGACTGACAGTTTGTAAGCGATTAATAGTACATTCGCAAATAGCGAGGCGTCATATGTATGAATCATTCGCCAGTGCTCGATGCGGATTAGACGCGCCTTTTTTTTTAATAGTTTTTAGTACATATGGCGGGCGGGCGGGCAACATCTCGCTAGCTGCGAGTTAGAGCGAGTCGAGCAAACACGTTGTCGGCGAAAAAATTGATGCTTTAGTACATGGAGCCCATAGTCATAATCCTTAAAGGCAATATTGCAGTAAAAATTTGCACTGCACAGTCACCTTCGTGAAATAAAATATTTGCAAATTTTCATAAAACTTCTGCAAATTGTAGAGGTCTATAGTGAGCATTAGTTTGTACAATTTGAAAGCCATACAATGCATAGCTTGGTGGCCATTTTGTTTCATATGCGCTATTTTTAAAAACTATAAGAATCTTTTTTTCCGAAACCGCTTATGGCACAGACTTGAAATTTTGTTTACAGAGTTATCTTATGACTAACATTCAGATTTGTTCAAGAGAAGTTGATAGGTCATGTGGTTTGGCAGCCATTTTGAATTGTTCAAAAAACGCTTAACGATATTTTTAAACTAATAATAAAACAAAAACCGCTTTACAAAAATGCTTTATTTTTGCCATGTTTATTGACATTTATGGTGACAATTATTGTGCATATTGGTTAATGCGAAAATTTAGAAAATGTGTTTTCTTTCTAACCGCTTATGTTAAAGCTGTGAAATTTGCTGTATAAACATATATTGTCACCTAGAGTTACATCTGATCGTGATGGAAGTATTGGTCATATGGTGGGCAGCCATCTTGAAAAACGCAAAAATTTGGAAATTTTTATTTTTGCAACTGCTGATGTTAGAATTTTAAAAACTTCTATAAAGCTTTATATTGTGACTTAGCTGCTTGTATGCCATTGCAATGTCGATGTGCATGGCCACCTCTATCGCTGCTTGAAGCTATATTATTATTTGTTATTGCTTGTAGTATTATTATTTTACCGCCGTTTTATTCAAATGCTTATAATAACAACAGCATAACTCAAAAACTCATGAAACTTGGCACAGTGCTAGAGATCTTTGCTGTGCATAATCCTGTGCAACATAAATCTTATAGGTCTTGTGATCGAGCAGCCATATTGCTTTCTGAGACAAATTTCGACAACCGCTTAAAAATCTTCTTCTCCAGAACCGCTTATGTTACAGCTGTGAATCTTGCTGTGTGTACTGCTGTACTGACCTAGAATAAAATTTGTTCAAGAGAAGTGATTTAGTCACATGATGTAGCTGCCATTTTGAAATGTGCGAAAATCTTTAAACATCTTCTTCTCTGCAACCACTAAAGGCAATGAAGCAGCACAATTGTGCAAATGTGCTCCTTGCAAGGTCCTCTACCAAGTTTGTTCAAACTGCAAATTTTCCATAATCAACATGGCTGCTATGTGCCATTCGTATTTTTATCGCTGTTTAATTGCATACATTTGCACTTTATGCATTATGTTTACACTATTTAACTATATTACAGTACAGCAGACACATGTGTGCACATAGTCATGACCCCTAAAGACAATATTGCAGTAATAATTTGCACTGCGCAGTCGCCTTCGTGAAATAAAACATTTGCAAATTTTCATTAAACTTCTGCAAATTGTAGAGGTCTATAATGAGCATTAGTATGTATAATTTGAAAGCCATACAATGCATAGCTTGGCGGCCATTTTGTTTCATATGCACCGTTTTTAAAAACTACAAAAATCTTTTTCTCCGAAACCGCCTATGGCACAGACTTAAAATTTTGTTTACAGAGTTATCTTAAGACTAACATTCAGATTTGTTCAAGAGAAGTTGATAGGTCATGTGGTTTGGCAGCCATTTTGAATTGTTCAAAAACGCTTAACGATATTTTTAAACTAATAATAAAACAAAAACCGTTTTACATAAATGCTTTATTTTTGCCATGTTTATTGACATCTATGGTGAGACTTATTGTGCTTAATATGGAGGCTGTATATCATATGATCTGGCAGCCATTTTGTTTTATGCGAAAATTTCAAAAATCTATTTTCTCGGCAACTGCTTATGTTAGAACTGTGAAACTTGCTGTATAACCTTATATTGTGACATAGAGTCGCATTTGTTCATGTTGAAGGAATTGGTCACAACTCACAAGCTATGGCAGCCATATTGGTTTACGTGAAAATTTCAAAAATGTGATTTCTTTGCAACCTCTTATGTTAAAGCTGTGAAATTTGCTGTATAGCTATATATTGTGACTTAGCAGCTTGTATGCCATTGCAAAGGCAATGCGCTTGGCCACCCTTGCAGCTATATTTATTAATTTTTATTGTTACTTAAGAGTCTCCCAAAATTGAGAGATCCTTTTTGTGGGGGCAGCTTGCTGTTAATCTATTATCCTGGCTCAGCGAAGGTATGGATTAAGTCTCTACTTTATTATATACAATAGACAGAATTCAGGCAACCTTATTCACTATACTTATCTGTCTAGTGTCATGGAGTTCAGTCTCTGTGTGTTGTCCTCTCTTGTTTAGTTGATGCTCCTCAAAGAAGGAACACTCTGGTGAGAGGGTGTGTCTGTTTTCGGGTCTTCTGTATTATGATCCTTAGGCCTAGGCACTCTTGTTTGTAGTTGGTCTGTAGGTGGTGGGACTTGAATTTGCAGGGTTTCGCAGAATGTTGGTAAGTCATCTAGATTGCGGAATGTTGCCGTCTTGTCTCCTTTTGTAGCTGTAATGCTGACAGGGAACCCCCACCTATATGGGATCTTCTGTGCTCTCAGCACTGATGTTAAAAACTGCAGGTCCCTGCGCTTTTGTAGCGTGGCAGGGCTTAAGTCAGTGAATACTTGTATGGCTATGCCAGCGTGTGTGAGTTGGTTTTTCTGGCAAGTATGTTTCAATACATCTTCTTTGCCTAAAAAGTTGAGGAACTTTACAATTATGTCTCGTGGTGGAGCTTTTGCAGGTGGTTTAGGTCTCAGTGCCCTGTGAGCACGTTCCAATATTATATCAGGAGAAGTGTTGTTTCCTTTTATGGTTCTAAAAAAGGTCTTGCAGGTATCCAGGGATTGCTGTCGGCTGAATGCTCTCTGGGACCCCTCGAATTCTCAAGTTGCTTCGGCACCCTCTATTGTCCAGATCTTCTACCTTATCCATAAGATTGTGGATAATTTCTTCTTGATTGTAAGACAATTAGGACAAATGCTGGATATCTTGTGTAGCTATGTTATGTCCCTCTTCCAGAGTGGAAACTTTGCGCTCCACTTTCTTAATATCTTTTTTGAGTTCGGTGAACATGTCCCTCATTTCTGTCATTGCTGTTTTGATGTCATCCTTTGTTGCAAGTAGCATTAAGTCCGCTTTAGTGATGTCTCCAGATTGGTTCTCCATCTGAACCATTGTCGCTTGTGTGGCTTTCTGTGACATTTCTGTTGTGTTATCACTCTGTGGCATGGTGCTCTCAAGGGGTTTCATATATTGATTAATTTTCTTTGCTTTGGCTGGTGTATCAGATTTAGCTTTTTTTGCTGGCATGCCCAGTCTACAGGTCTTGGTTAGTTAGTATTCTTGTTATTTCTGTATGAAATGGTCGCTGTCTTTGAGCTTTACTGTTTTCCAGGCAGCTATACCCTTTTTTGTTTTTTTGTTTATTGTATTATGATCAGCTCTTGGTCGTTATCCTGCTGTGCTATTGTGGTACTCCAGGGTTAGATTGTTTTTTCGCATGCTATATTGTTCACATGTATTTCACATATATTTATGTCCCTTTAGGAGTTTCATTTCTTGCAGCTTGTCTTTTAGTTACAATGTCTCTTTGATATTATGCGCAGTTATAACGTGGCTAAACTGAACATGCGGGGACTTGGGTTAAGTTTAGGCTTGTGTTGGATGTCTCTTTATTGTTTTAGTATTCCCCTTTTTTTTCCTCCCTTGTTGTATGGCCCTTCGTTTCTTTTCTGCAGGATAGTGTTTTTGTGTTCGCTGTGCCTTTAAGCAAAGTTTTCCTTTTTGATGCATCTTAATAACTTTGCTTGTGCGGGCATTGGCTATGTTTTTCTATTAATGTCTCTGTGCCCAGCCTAGTCAGTTTTCCACTACCCTCCACGCTGCTGCCCCAGGGCCTCACCCCAGGCTGTGATCCTTTGAGACTTCCTGGCAGCTCCACCTGCTCCAATTTAGCTCCTATCCATCTGGCCTGATCTTTATCTGTTTAATGCTTTTCTGCCTTCCACCCCAGCTGCCAAAATATTTCCATCTGGGTTGCGGCTAAGCCGACGAGGAGGTTCGTTACTCACAGTGCGGCAGTGTAACCCACGAGGTCTCCGTTGTCTGCTGCGCACATAGCCTGCTGATGTTTTTTCCGACACTGCACTATGTCTCCGATTCTGTCTCAATGCGCCCAGGCTGTTTACATCAGACTCCCTGCACCTGAGCCAGTGTTTGGCCATCCAAATAAATATATTATACCCTGCTTACTTTATCTTAAATGCCCATCTGGGGGATGAGGGCTCAGGAGCTACACTATGCAGCGGCCATTACTCTGTGTGGCCAAACTCCGCCCTCGGACGCATAAGAGACTTTTAATTGATTCTTTCATATACATTTGTATTATTGTTATATTTCATTTCTTCAATTGTTACTTTTTATTATCTTTCATTTTTTATTTATTGTTCTTATTTGATATATGACTTTTCATTAGGTAGTATATCAATTATTTATCTCATTTATACATACTTTGCTTAGACTAGCGCCCTCTAGTGATTCATTTCACATTTCTCCAGAAATAGAAGGTTGAATTAATCCTCTTGTAGGGTTTTTTTTCCCCCAGATACTTATTTAACGTTAATTCAGGATATGAAAGTGGAAAAATTATTCTACATGGAATTTCAATGCCAACCCAGGGATTCAATAGGACAGTAATATGGGCAATATGAATGAAGGCAAGTTGCCCTCTTTTTCACTGAAAACATCTAATTACTCAGCATACATAGGTGGAATTGAATCCAAGAGATTGGAACATTAATGAGACTTAATTGGCTATAGAGGTTAAACAATACTTTTGACAGAAGATTGAGTTGAAAGGGAGATGTTTAGGGAACCAACTTTTCTCTGACTTACAATTATGGAGCCAATGATGGCCTAGGATTACTGGTGTTTGAGGTAAAAAAATTATATCAAAGGCCAGATCTTCAAAGTGGAGGCCAGCATAGATGATTCTCAGAAGAATAGTTTGGAAAATTACAGGACCATATTTTAGTGGTGATTCTTCAATATTCAAGATTAGAACATCGGATGTTTTAGAGATGATAGTTTGGATGTTTTAGAGGGATAGTGCCAATTTTTGATAAATAAAATATCTAGGTTGCTTTTGCCTGTGCACATCTCAAGTAGACATGTGTATCCATCTTTGGACAAATGTGTATTGTTAAATGATTTATATGAGGGCCAGCAAGTCATACATTAAATGCCAAACAGGCTTGTCCATTCCACTTTGTACTTAGCATAGGGAGGTGGGAATTTCAGCGATTAGATTTTAATCACTTTCACTTCAGCTTCAGATTAGTGCAGTGGTGTGTGCCTCTGTCAGCTTTCTCTGCTGTTTAGTGGTTGAACATTTGTGCACAATCAGTTTTTTTCTCTAGTAGTGCAGTAGTGCAGTGTAATATTGACTGCATATTTATATTGCAGTGTGGGCATTGTCAGAACTAGTAGGTTCCCTGCCTTTGCTGGGGGGAGGAGGGTAATTTAATCCTTTGTTTATATAATTAGTTTTTTCTTGCAGTGAGTGCATCACACTGGTTGCACATTTATATTTTTTCATTTTTTATGTTTTTATATATATATATATATATATATATATATATATATATACATATACAATGTAGCAGGGAAGTGCACTCTCACTTAAACGTCAACTACCAGGGTGCTAATGAATGGTCATACAGCATACAAAAGAAACTTGCACTCGCTGGATTTTTCAAAAGCAGATTTACTGGGACCGTGTTACGTTTCGATGATAATATATCCCCTTCCTCATATATGTCTATTTGTTACAGGCTCTCTACAACACCATAACAGTTATGTACCATACCTTTTCCTTTGCTTGTAAAATATATAACAATAAATAATAGTCATTTCTCAGTGTCTGGCTATATAGCACAGTGCATGCCTGTTACCTATACTGTTACTAGTATACTATTAGTATTACATATATCGTAGTACTGTGTACCCCTAATCTAATTGAAACTATATTTATTATTGCAGTGGGGGCAACATGGGTATCTTTGGGTTTGCTACAGGCACTCTACAGCACCATAGCAGTTACGTAGCATTCCATTTCCTTTGGGTGTAAAATATATAACAACAACAATAATTAATAACAATTTCTTAGCGGCTATATTGCACACAGTGCATGACTTTTGCCTATACTGTCATTACTATACTATCAGTATTACATATATCATAGTATGGTGTACCTCTCATCAAATTGAAACCATATTTGTTATTGCAGTGAGTGTACAAACCCCCCCAAAAATCCTTGTAGTTAATAATATATAATTATATTATTCTGCCATAAAATTGTTAGTCATACAGAGTGTACTATGTTTCCGGCTGTCACCGCTTCCACCACCAGTCGTATCAGCAACAACGCCACTACAAGCACAGACATGCCTGCTTTACTTGTCTAATGAGCGGAAAGGTGGAAGAGCACTGTTGCCTCTATTTCACAGAGTCAAATATTTTCAAAGCTATTGGGGCATATGTATCAAGCTCCGAATGGAGCTTGATGCCCCGTGTTTCTGGCGAGCCTGCAGACTCGCCAGAAACAGCAGTTATGGAGCAGCGGTCACAAAGACTGCTGCTCCATAACCTGTCTGCCTGCTCTGAGTAGGCGGACACAAATCGCCACAATACAACCCGATCGAGTACGATCAGGTTGATTGACACCCCCTGCTGGCGGCCCATTGGCCACGAGTCTGCAGGGGGCAGCGTTGTACCAGCAGCTCTTGTGAGCTGCTGGTGCAATGCTGGATACGGCGAGCGTATTGCTCGCCGTATTCAGCGAGGTCTGGCAGACCTGATCTGCAGTGTTGGATCAGTTCCGCCAGACCTTGATAAATATGCCCCATAGTCTGTTTCTCCAACTCAAGCATCTAGAGGAGCAGTGATAGTTGAGGAAGCATCAGGGTCATCTTGAGAATTTGGTGTTACCTGCAATCCCATGTCCACCAGGAGAAGGATATATGCAGGGCCCACCACTACCATAACTTGTAGCAGCAGCATCAGTAGCAGTAAGGGTCATCTAAGCCTGCCAATAAAACTGAAGCAGACAGTGAGGAGAACTGAAGGTGAAGGTGCTGAATTGACATTGTTTGGCTCCAAGTCTAGTAGTAGGATTGGGAGGGGGTAAGAGATTACCAAGTAGCCTGCTTGTACACCTCAGCTTTACTACTCCCAAAACCACCTGTACCACTTTTTGCCCCAGTGGCACAATCAGTTCTACCACTGCCAGTTCCTTATTTCTTCCAAATTTTTTTTGCAGCAGCTGGGTGGGATTATTAATCTAAAAAGGCTGTCTCTGATAAACCGAAGCAGCAACAGGGCATACGCTGCAGGAGATATAGATGATCTTATTGTGCCAAGCAAACAGAAAGGAGAGGGAATTATTGAGCAAGTTTCATTCTCTGGTTTTGGCGATAAGCATATTACTGCAACTCCCAGCATGTCTGCTATAACCTTTGCTCTGGACCAGAAGGAATTTAAATACGAATCCATGCACAATGGGCAACTGCACAACTTCCTCCCCATCTTTAGGCCAGCAGTATCCTCCTGTACTCTCTCCCTTTCCATTGCCATTATCATTGCCTGTTGTAGAGCAGCCAGATCCAAGTAGTGCAATCTCTGTTAGTACTAGAATCATTGGCAGTTTCAATAGAACCACTAGGAGAGGAAAAATGTTCCAGGGAGGGCAGAGAAAATTAGCTGTGACACATCTAAACCACAAGGGGACATTAACAGTAGAAGGGTAGGCAGAGGCAGCAATTGCTTCATGTTGCTCCAAGTTGTGGGACCACTTTGTTAGCATAGGAGATTTACTCTTTGCTAAGTGCAAATTGTGTGGAAAAGAAGTTAGCCATTGGAGAGTGTTAGGTCATCTCACCAGCCCTGGGATGAACCAACATCTCTGCATGCAGAAGGCTGTGCTATTGAGTGAAGAAGGTGGGGTCAGCAGCAGCAACAGCACAACAATCTCCTTATCACAGCCAACAATGCCACCCACTAGGAGCAGCATTACCAGCAGTAGTCAGGACAGGGGACACAGTATTAATGTGAGACAGCAGAGTCAGGTACCACAGGCAACATCACAACGACATGTTCAGCCCACCCTAGAGAATTTTGAGGGGTTTAACTCTAGGAAGATGTCCAGGCAACAGTTTAGATAATTAACCCGTCTGATGCAGCAGTTTCAGCAGGAGTTCAATTGCTCAACCTTTCCTGCATGGCAGTGTTAAAGGAAAGTTAGTGGAGGCTGATGGACAGTCAGTGCATTTTATCACCAACTTATGAAGTGCTCCTAGTGGCAATGATAAAATAAAAGTCAACACAAAAATCCACTATAGGGGGGCTTGTGAAAAGCATAAAAATATATTACAATATATACAATATATTACATATATATTACAATTCACAACAATAAAATGTCTCTTAATCAAATATAAATAATGAAACCTCAATATATTACTCAGTAACAAAAGGGTGCCAAATAGCGTGCACAATTCAAGCAAGATGGTATTTGCAGTCTCCAACTGGCTGGTACCACAGTGCAACTGCTGCTTGTTAACCAAAAAAGGTTACATTTTGAGTACAAAGCAGGATTTCAAATTTCCCATAAAAGCTACTGAATTGTATTAAAACAAAGTTGCTAATCGGTTGCAACAATATCTGCAATGTGTTTCTCAGATCACAGGCTATTTCATCAGGCATGATGATCAGGCTATTTTGCGCCGTAGTGGCCATCATGCTTTATTCTCCATGACAGCACACTGGTAGCAGTCCAGGGCATGTGGTTAGGATGAGTGTAGTGCTACTACTAGTGGTGGTGCAGCGGCAGGCAGCTCCAGTCAGGGCAGCTGATTTCTCCCCCATTCCAAGGAGTTGGATGAGCAGCATACCACAGACAATATTTTGTAGGTTCTTAGGAGACTGGTGGTGCAGTGGGTAGGAGAGAGGGCACCAAGGTCGAAATGGGATTAGTTGTCAGGGATGGAGCACACAATATGGTGAATGCTCTTCGTGAGGGTGACTTTATCGGTGTGCATTGTTTGGCTCACATCCTCCACCTGGTGTCAAAGGCTGCTCTCCCTAAAAGCAATTCTAGGTTAGCAAGTTTACTTGAACAGTGTAGAAGGATTGCAGGCCACTTCAACCACAGTGTTAAAGTCAGTCAACTCTTTAGGCAGGAACAGGAGAAGGCAGGGCTTTCCCAGCATTAAATAACAAGACACAATCAGGTGGAACTCGACTTTGGATATGCTGGAACGTATCTTGGAGCAGCATGTTATGGCTCCTGATCAATACATTGGCATTAGCAGTTCATTAGACAAAGATAAGTGGTCAGTAGTGTCAGTCCTAATTCCTTTTATGTATGTGTCTGAGAACTGTAGCCAACACATTGCCAGTGTGGTGGGGTAGCAGTACTTGTCAGGAGACTGAAGGAACAGCTTAAAGGTTGCATGCAGGAGCATCTGGAGAGATTCCCTGAACTGATGCTGGCCACATTGTGTGACCTTGGAATTAAGTTGAAAATAGTGCTTAGAAATGATCACCAGCCGATTTGGAGGGACACACTGATTTTCAGGGTGTGTGTGGTCCAAGCAAAGGAGGGCATGCTTTTTGAGGGAGAAGTTTAGCAGCAGGAGGCAGATATTATTTATTCATCTCCTACCAGTAGCTGCTGCAGCAGCACAACACAGCTGAATGGACCAGCAGTGGTTTGGTTAGAGGCAGTAGACTGATTGGTGGGACCCACTGAAGCCCTCTCAAGAAAGGGGAGTATAAGTGCCTCAGACATGTTATAGACCTATCTTTGTGAATCTCCTTTTCCCCCTACAACACACCCTTTGAGCTATTAGGATGACAAGAGTTTTGTGTTGTCTGCCCTGGCAATATAGCTCCTTATTTGTCCCCCAACCACTGTGCAAAGTGAGTGAGTCTTCCCTTCCTGCTATGTGGGGGTTTATGTACTGTCAGGCCTAAATCAATGATAAATGAGAAAACTTTTGTATAATCATATAATCACATTGGACACCATGGGGCCTACAGTGCGGATCAGGTCCACAAGACCTCGCTGAATGTAGAAAGCAATGCACTCTCTGTATTCAGCATTGCACCAGCAGCTCACAAGAGCTGCTGCTGCAATGCCGCCCCCTGCAGACTCACGGCCAATGGGCCGCCAGCAGGGGTTGTCGATCGGGTTAATTTCCGGCAATTCCTGTCCACCTCATTAGAGGAGGTGGACAGGGTTATGGAGCAGTGGTCTTTAGACCGCTGCTTCATAACTGGTGTTTCTAGCGAGTCTGAAGACTCGCCAGAAACACAGGCCCACAAGCTCCATACGGAGCTTGATAAATGGGCCTCCATTTATCAAGCTGCATGTGCAGTTTGGGAACTCTTACACTGTTAGTTAAGAATCTGTGTTCATAAGACCACTGCTTCCTAACTTATCCTTAATTTGAAAAATTGTAGAATTTAAATAATCCAGAATAATTGACAAACCCTGCTCTTGCACTACTAGTTGCTTAAGAGCATAGGTGGGTCTGCAAAAGTGAATGTGATTGCTCAAATGCAATTGCATTTAACGCTTAAACTTTTTATGCAACCTTAAAGTTTGGCCTAGGAAACAGTTACACTAAAATACTGTATTAACCCCTTAACCACCACCCCCTCACATCGCAAACTACCCCTCTACACTATTAACTACTAAACCACCACATCCCCACATTGCAAACGACCCCTCTACACTTCTACACTATTAATCCATAAACAACCATACCCCCACAGTGCAAACTACCCCATCACTCTATTAGCCCCTAAACCTCCACAACCCCCATTGCAAACTACCCCTCTACACTATTAATCCTTAAACCACAACACCCCCTATATCGCAAACTAGACCATTACACTATTAACCCCTAAATCACAACAACCACCACCGCAAAATACCCACTAACATCTAAGCCCCCTAACCAGCTAACCCACTTAACCTAAAAAAACTAACGGCTAGATTTAGAGTTTTGTCAGTAACGACCCACGTAGCTAACGCTGGCTTTTTTCTGGCCGCACCTTTAAAATAACTCTGGTATTGAGAGTCCACAGAATGGCTGCGTTAGGCTCCAAAAAGGGAGCGTACAGGCATATTTAACGCCACTGCAACTCTCGATACCAGAGTTGCTTACGGACGCGGCCAGCCTCAAAAACGCGCTCGTGCACGATTCCCCCATAGGAAACAATGGGGCTGTTTGAGCTGAAAAAAAACCTAACACCTGCAAAAAAGCCGCGTTCAGCTCCTAACGCAGCCCCATTGTTTGCTATGGGGAAACACTTCCTACGTCTGCAACTAACACTCTAACATGTACCCCGAGTCTAAACACCCCTAACCTTATACTTATTAACCCCTATTCTGCTGCCCCCTCTATCGCTGACCCCTGCATATTATTATTAACCCCTAATCTGCCGCTCCGTAAACCGCCGCTACTTACATTATCCTTATGTACCCCTAATCTGCTGTCCTAAACACCGCCGACCCCTATATTATATTTATTAACCCCTAATCTGCCCCCCACAACGTCGCCTCCACCTGCCTACACTTATTAACCCCTAATCTGCCGACCGGACCTCACCGCTATTATAATAAAGTTATTAACCCCTAATCCGCCTCACTAACCCTATAATAAATAGTAATAACCCCTAATCTGCCCTCCCTAACATCGCCGACACCTAACTTCAAACATTAACCCCTAATCTGCCGACTGGAGCTCACCGCTATTCTAATAAATGTATTAACCCCTAAAGCTAAGTCTAACCCTAACACTAACACCCCCCTAACTTAAATATAATTTAAATCTAACAAAATTAATTAACTCTTATTAAATAAATTATTCCTATTTAAAGCTAAAAAAAAAATAATTAAAAAAAATCAACTTTTTTTTTGCAAAATGGGGACTGGCAGATAGCTGCCAGTACCCAAGATGGCCCCCAATGGGGCAGATGGGGAGGGTTAGAGAGCTGTTTTGGGGGGATCAGGGAGGTTGGGGGCTAAGGGGGGATGCTATACCACAGCATATGTAAATATGCAAAAAAGAAAAAAAAACTTATTTTAGTACTGGCAGACTTTATGCCAGTACTTAAGATGGCGGGGACAATTGTGGGGTGGGGAAGGGAAGGGAGCTGTTTGGGAGGGATCAGGGGGTCTGATGTGTCAGGTGGGAGGCTGATCTCTACACTAAAGCTAAAATTAACACTGCAAGCTCCCTACAAACTACCTAATTAACCCCTTCACTGCTAGCAATAATACACGTGTGATGCGCAGCAGCATTTAGCAGCCTTCTAATTACCAGAAAGCAACGCCAAAGTCATATATGTCTGCTATTTCTGAACAAAGGGGATCTCATAGAAGTATTTACAACCATTTATGCCATAATTGCACAAGCTGTTTGTAAATAATTTCAGTGAGAAACCAAAAGTTTGTGAAAAAAATTGTGAAAATGTAAACGATTTTTTGTATTTGATTGCATTTAGCGGAGAAATGGTGGCATGAAATATACCAAAATTGGCCTAGATCAATACTTTGGGATGTCTACTAAAAAAAATATAAACATGTCAATGGATATTCAGAGATTCCTGAAAGATATCAGGCCTAGATTTAGAGTTGGGCGGTAGCCGTCAAAACCAGCGTTAGAGGCTCCTAACGCTGGATTTTACTGCCCGCTGGTATTTGGAGTCAGTCAGGAAAGGGTCTAACGCTCACTTTCCAGCTGCGACTTTTCCATACCATAGACCCCATACGTCAATTGCGTATCCTATCTTTTCAATGGGATCTTTCTAACGCCGGTATTTAGAGTCGTGTCTGAAGTGAGCGTTAGAAATCTAACAACAAAACTCCAGCCGCAGAAAAAAGTCAGTAGTTAAGAGCTTTCTGGGCTAACGCCAGTTTATAAAGCTCTTAACTACTGTGCTCTAAAGTACACTAACACCTATAAACTACCTATGTACCCCTAAACCGAGGTCCCCCCACATCGCCGCCACTCTATTAAAAATTTTTAACCCCTAATCTGCCGACCGCACGCCGCTGCCACCTACGTTATCCCTATGAGCACCTAATCTGCTGCCCCTAACACCGCCGACCCCTATATTATATTTATTAACCCCTAATCTGCCGCCCCCAAAGTCGCCTCCACCTACCTACACTTATTAACCCCTAATCTGCCGAGCGGACCACACCGCTACTATAATAAAGTTATTAACCCCTAATCCGCCTCACTCCTGCCTCAATAGCCCTATAATAAATAGTATTAACCCCTAATCTGCCCTCCCTAACATCGCCGACACCTAACTTCAAGTATTAACCCCTAATCTGCCGATCGGAGCTCACCGCTACTCTAATAAATGTTTTAACCCCTAAAGCTAAGTCTAACCCTAACCCTAACACCCCCCTAAGTTAAATATAATTTTATTCTAACTAAATAAATTAACTCTTATTAAATAAATTATTCCTATTTAAAGCTAAATACTTACCTGTAAAATAAACCCTAATATAGCTATAATATAAATAATAATTATATTGCAGCTATTTTAGGATTAATATTTATTTTACAGGCAACGTTTTATTTATTTTAACCAGGTACAATAGCTATTAAATAGTTAATAACTATTTAATAGCTAAAATAATTACAAAATTACATGTAAAATAAATCCTAACCTTAGTCACAATTAAACTTAACACTACACTATCAATAAATTAATTAAATACAATACCTACAATTATCTATAATTAAACATAACACTACACTATCAATAAATTAATTAAATAAAATACCTACAATTATCTACAATTAAACCTAACATTACACTATCAATAAATTAATTAAATACAATACCTACAAATAAATACAAAATTAAATAAACTAACTAAAGTACAAAAAATAAAAAATAACTAAGTTACAAAAAATAAAAAATATTTACAAACATTAGAAAAATATTACAACAATTTTAAACTAATTACACCTACTCTAAGCCCCCTAATAAAATAACAAAGCCCCCCAAAATAAAAAAAATGGCCTACCATATTCTAAAATAAAAAAAGTTCAAAGCTCTTTTACCTTACCAGCCCTGAAAAGGGCCCTTTGCAGGGCATGTCCCAAAGAATTCAGCTCTTTTGCCTGTAAAAAAACACATACAATACACCCCCCCAACATTACAACCCACCACCCACATACCCCTAATCTAAACCAAACCCCCCTTAAATAAACCTAACACTAAGCCCCTGTAGATCTCCCTACCTTGTCTTCACATCACCGGGACCCGATCTGTCCAGAAGAGGGTCCGAAGTCTTGATCCAAGCCCAAGCGGGGGGCTGAAGAGTGACGTCCATCCTCCGGCTGAAGTCTGGATCCAAGCGGCGGCTGAAGAACTCCATCATCGGGCTGAAGTTGGAAGTCCATCATCGGGATGAAGTCTTCTATCAAGCCGCATCTTCAATCTTCTTTCTTCCGGAGCGGAGTGGAGCCATCTTCTTCCAAGCCGACGCGGAACATCCTCTTCAACCGACGCCTACTCGCCGAATGACGGTTCCTTTAAATGACGTCATCCAAGATGGCGTCCCTCAAATTCCGATTGGCTGATAGGATTCTATCAGCTAATCGGAATTAAGGTAGGAATATTCTGATTGGCTGATGGAATCAGCCAATCAGATTTAAGTTCAATCCGATTGGCTGATTGGATCAGCCAATCAGATTGAGCTCGCATTCTATTGGCTGTTCCGATCCAATCAGCCAATCGGATTGAACTTGAATCTGATTGGCTGATTCCATCAGCCAATCAGAATATTCCTACCTTAATTCCGATTGGCTGATAGAATCAATTCGAGGGACGCCATCTTGGATGACATCATTTAAAGGAACCGTCATTCGGCGAGTAGGCGTCGGTTGAAGAGGATGTTCCGCGTCGGCTTGGAAGAAGATGGCTCCGCTCCGGAAGAAAGAAGATTGAAGATGCGGCTTGATAGAAGACTTCATCCCGATGATGGACTTCCGACTTCAGCCCGATGATGAGTTCTTCAGCCGCCGCTTGGATCCAGACTTCAGCCCGAGGATGGACGTCACTCTTCAGTCCCCCGCTTGGGCATGGATCAAGACTTCGGACCCTCTTCTGGACAGATCGGGACCCGGTAGGGAGAAGGTAGGGAGATCTTCAGGGGCTTAGTGTTAGGTTTATTTAAGGGGGGTTTTGGTTAGATTAGGGGTATGTGGGTGGTGGGTTGTAATGTTGGGGGGGTATTGTATGTTTTTTTATACAGGCAAAAGAGCTGAATTATTTGGGGCATGCCCCGCAAAAGGCCCTTTTCAGGGCTGGTAAGGTAAAAGAGCTTTGAACTTTTTTAATTTAGAATAGGGTAGGGCATTTTTTTATTTTGGGGGGCTTTGTTATTTTATTAGGGGGCTTAGAGTAGGTGTAATTAGTTTAAAATTGTTGTAATATTTTTCTAATGTTTGTAAATATTTTTTTATTTTTTTGTAACTTAGTTCTTTTTTTTTTGTACTTTAGTTAGTTTATTTAATTGTATTTCTTTGTAGGTATTTTATTTAATTAATTTATTGATAGTGTAGTGTTTGGTTTAATTGTAGATAATTGTAGGTATTTTATTTAATTAATTTATTGATAGTGTAGTGTTAGGTTTAATTATAGATAATTGTAGGTATTGTATTTAATTAATTTATTGATAGTGTAGTGTTAGGTTTAATTGTAACTTAGGTTAGGATTTATTTTACAGGTAATTTTGTAATTATTTTAACTATTTTAGCTATTAAATAGTTATTAACTATTTAATAGCTATTGTGCCTGGTTAAAATAAATACAAAGTTGCCTGTAAAATAAATATTAATCCTAAAATAGCTACAATATAATTATAATTTATATTGTAGCTATATTAGGGTTTATTTTACAGGTAAGTATTTAGCTTTAAATAGGAATAATTTATTTAATAAGAGTTAATTTATTTTGTTAGATAAAAATTATATTTAACTTAGGGGGGTGTTAGTGTTAGGGTTAGATTTAGCTTTAGGGGTTAATCCATTTATTACAGTAGCGGCGAGATTCGGTCGGCAGATTAGGGGATAATAATTGAAGTTAGTTGTCGGCGATGTTAGGGAGGGCAGATTAGGGGTTAATGCTATTTATTATAGGGTTATTGAGGCGGGAGTGAGGCGGATTAGGGGTTAATAACTTTATTATCGTAGCGGTGCGGTCCGCTCGGCAGATTAGGGGTTAATAAATGCAGGCAGGTGGAGGCGACGTTGTGGGGGGCAGATTAGAGGTTAATAAATATAATATAGGGGTCGGCGGTGTTAGGGGCAGCAGATTAGGGGTACACAGGGATAATGTAGGTAGCGGCGGTTTACGGAGCGGCAGATTAGGGGTTAAAAAAAATATGCAGGTGTCAGCGATAACGGGGGCGGCAGATTAGGGGTTAATAAGTGTAAGGTTAGGGGTGTTTAGACTCGGGGTACATGTTAGAGTGTTAGGTGCAGACGTAGGAAGTGTTTCCCCATAGAAAACAATGGGGCTGCGTTAAGAGCTGAACGCTCCTTTTTTGCAGGTGTTAGGTTTTTTTTTCAGCTCAAAATGCCCCATTGTTTTCTATGGGGATATTGTGCATGAGCACGTTTTTGAAGCTGGCCGCATCCGTAAGCACCGCTGGTATCGAGAGTTGAAGTGGCGTTAAATTATGCTCCTTTTTGGAGCCTAACGCAGTGAAAACCCAGCCATTCTGTGAACTCTAAATACCAGCGGTATTTAAAAGGTGCGGGAGAAAGAAAGCACGCGTAGCTAACGCACCCCTTTGGCCGCCAAACTCTAAATCTAGCCGATCAGTGTTCTAATGTAACTAGCGCTCATTTTGAAAAAAAAATGGTTTGGAAATAGCAAAGTGCTACTTGTATTTATAGCCCTATAACTTGCAAAAAAAGCAAAGAACATGTAAACATTGGGTATTTCTAAACTCAGGACAAAATTTAGAAACTGTTTAGCATGGTTTTTTTTGGTGGTTGTAGATGTGTAACAGATTTTGGGGGTCAAAGTTAAAAAAGTGTGTTTTTTTCCATTTTTTCCTCATATTTTATAATTTTTTATAGCAAATTATAAGATATGATGAAAATAATGGTATCTTTAGAAAGTCCATTTAATGGCGAGAAAAATGGTATATAATATGTGTGGGTAGGAAAATTACAGCTAAACACAAACACTGCAGAAATGTAAAAATTGCCTTAGTCCCAAACGGACAGAAAATGGAAAAGTGCTGTGGTCATTAAGGGGTTAAGAAAACAAATTATAAAAAAAAAAAACCAGTTATGCCTATTCTAAAACTAAAGCTCCACTTAAAAAAATGATATACTAACACTAAACTAGCCCTTAAAAAGGATTTTTGAATGTTTGTAGGGCATTGTCCTTCTCTAAAAAAAATGTATCAAAAAAAAAAATACTCTAAAACTTGCCCTGAAAATGGCATTTTACTGGGCATTACCCTTAGAAGGGCATATAACTCTTTTGCTGAATTTTGAATGCGAGGTATCCCCTTTATATAGGGGTACCCTTGCAATCCTATTGGTTGGTTTTCAATTCAAATGCAAAACAGCCAATAGAATGAAATGTTAGGTTAGGGAGGTTAGCTGGTTAGAGGGTTTAGATGTTAGTGGGTATCTCATGGTGGGGTGTGACAGTTTAGGGGTTAATAGTGTAGTGGGGTAGTTTGCAATATGGGGGTGTGGCAGGTTAGGAGGTAATACGGTTGTGGGGTAGTTTGTGATATGGCGTGTTGGGGGTTAATAGTTTGTTTGGGACTCTGCGGTGTTCTATGCAGTAGGTTAGGGGTTAATAGAGTGGTGAGGATTTTGCGGTGGGCTATGTGGTGGGTTAGGGGTTAATAGCATTGTGGGGACTTTGCGGTAGGCTATGTGGCAGGTTAGGGGTTAATAGTGTAGTGTGGACTTTGCGGTGAGCTATGTGATGGGTTAGGTATTAATAGAGTAGGGGGCTTATTGCTCTTTGCACATGTTGGGATAGCACGGGAGCAAAAAACTTTTACTTTCAATTTGTAATAAGTGTGCTACCAGACACGTGCAAAGAGCAGAAGTTGAATGGAGTTAGCATGCAAGCAGGAGTGGTAATTAGTACTCCACTCGTAATCTAGCCCTGAGATAAATATCTTTCAAACTTAAATTTGTGTTCCTAATTTTTAGGGACCTCTCTGTACTGATGAGATGTCTTAGATCATCTCACCTGAGCAAGCCCTAAATCCCTTTAAGGAACTGATGTTACTTTTATATTCAAAATCTTTTATAGTTATGTAATGTACATGTGATTAGTAATTTATTTGGTAATCATCTACAACTAAGAAAAAAAAATATTTTAGATTTCCAGAATCCTAATTTAAAGGACATTTCATATCTAATATTTTTGAAGGTTAAGACTGCTTTAAATCCCATATATATCCATACATACAGATTAAAACAAGGTAGATTATTGTTCTTTTAAGTGTGATCTGACAGTGTTTTTTAAGTAAAAGATGAACACTGTATCTATATGAAACACATACTATATATGCCTTTGTGCAGGTGTTTAAATTTTCTGTAAGAATTCATTCTGACCTTGCTTCTTATTTGATGGCAGACCGTTCCTCCCCCCCTCCCTCTCTCTCTCTCTCTCTCTCTCAAGACAATCTTTTATTTTATATCCTACACACCCACAATAATGTCAGCATACGTTGTTCCTACCCATTTCTGCATATATGGAGGAATATTATTATTATTCAACCAGCTGAAAATTAACTGTAGAGGATAAAGATTAATACAGAAAATAATTCTCATGCATTTACTGCATTCAATATCTTAAGTAAGTCATAAACAAAAAATTAAAATAGGTACTGCTCACTTCAAATAAACAAGCTCATAGTGCAACCTAGAGAATAGTATATACATCAGAAGTAAGTAGAGAGTAGATTACACCAAATAAGTGCAATCTAAAAGTCTAGGATAATAGCACATATAAGAATACAATTCAAAAATAGAAATAATTCAACAAAGTAACATTAGAGTAAATGCAAAATACTTTATATATCGTCAAGAGTAAAACACAACAAAGTAAAATCATTCATTCATACACACACACACACACACACACACACATCAAGGGGGTCCCCCAAAAATTCAGCAGAATATATGAGTAAAGAACAGTGGTGCACCACAAGTAATAGTCCTAAAACTGCAAAAAGCAGAAAATGAGCCAAGCAGAAAGATATTAAGGCTTAAGCGTAGCAGTGAGGTAAAGCAAATTAGTGTTCAGTAAAGCTGCACATTCAGGCTGTAGTACATCATATACTGGGAATTTCCAAAACACTCCAAGTTACTTTGTAAATTAATGTTCATCAGGCACAATACTGGTTATAAACTTTCCAACAGATTGCCCTTGTGCAAGTGTACCAGGACATCAAACAGGTAACATGGGTATAAGAGTTCCATAAGCAGATAAAGTGTCACAAGTGCTGTAATTAATTATATAGCAACCGCATCCGGCGGTGTGTAAGATGTATCAGGCAAAGCAAATACTTATTCGCATATTGAATTTCGTCAATGGACACCATATGACTGGTTGCAGGAAATATGAACTGTGAAACAGGGTTCCGCAAAGGAGTGAAGTATATGGTAGCGACCGACCAACGCGTCCCTGTGCGCGTTTCGCTCCGCTCTCGTGGTCTCTCGGAGCTTCTTCCGGGTTCTGACGTCACTTCGCTAGACAGCTGTTTTTATTGGCCAACAAAGGATCACCTGATTTTAGACTCTCATCCATCATAGAGGGCCGTATGTTCACAATTCAATGCAGGCTTCTAATTGGCTCAAAACTACACAGACTAACATGTCAGATATGTAAAAAAAACTGCTAATCGCTACAATGTCAGAAAATTCAACACATGCTTAAAAAACCACAACATTCACACTGGATTCTTAATACCATTCTCTAGCATTCTAAAGTAAACAGGAACAATGTAATCCGCAGGCTGGTTTATTAGAGCTAACCAGCTGGCTCCCTCCAATCTCTGCTCCCTTTAAGGCAGTTGCATGGTAGTGATCAGCTCACCCAAAATAAGGATCAAAGCCACGAAATAAAATCAGAAGTTATTTATTCCTTTAACATGTAGCTTCATATACAAAACAAAGGTGAGCATATAGCAATATACTATGCATTTCTCGGCTCTAACGGCCATTTCATCAGGCATATTTGACCATAAACATTGACCGGCTTATATTGCCGTTTACTACCATGCTTCAACATGTACTGGACCTCCCTCAGGGGGAGTGTGTTTCCTAACCAATCAGTGACTACTAAAATTGAGGGTGTGTATTCAGTATTGCCGCCGGACAGATAATCTTGTTAACTCTTGAGGTACTCGCAAGCTGTTCGCCAAAATAGAGTTGCTTAACTCCTTGCATAACAAGTATATACCGGATATCTATCTGATGGCAATATCTATTACGAAGTACAGGCATAAAGCATTATTTGTTATAGTAATGTACAAATACCAATACATTGATAAGCTAATAAAATCAACACTATAAACCCATGTTGATGGACATAATTATTTCATATCGGGACTGTGCCCTCATAAGTTGTGCCGTAATATCAATCCCTGCAACCTTAAGAATCTGCAGGAGACATTGTAAATCGCCCTTTGTATATTGGAACCTTATCCATCTGAAACCTAACAATGACCCGGTATCCAATCTCATATTAACCAGGCATAATTACACTATGTAATGCCTTTGGAACAAAAACATTTAAAAAAATATATATACATGATTATGATTTTATACATCGGATCACAGCCTGTCTTGAAAATGTTACAGATATAATAATAAATACATAATAATACAAGTTTACCGAAACTCTGAACGTAATTCCAATTGATACATTTAAAAGGCTGGTATAGTATAATTTTCCATAATTAATAATCACCCTAAAAATTAATGTTATGACTATATAGATAAATTGATGAAAAAAATATTTGAGTTGATATCCATAATAAAAATGCTCATATTATATAATATTCTATAACTAAAAAACGCCATAATGATTCATTGCTGTGACTAAACGAAAAACATTTTAAGAACATAAACATAAATACATAAAATATAATATGTGACCTAAAAAGAAGTTAATACAAATGTATCTACATTAATAAAAATATATATTATTATTAATCATTAAAAACGATATTACCATTCTAATCTAAAACTAGAGATGGTGTTGATGATATTAAAGTGCTGTTCTACAATAAATTACCGACACCTATATAAATATTAATCATAATAGTTTAAATATATATATATATATATATATATATATATATATATAACTACTCTTAGTGAACCTACTAATGAAATATAAATAGTACCTAATATATTTAGTGCTGGCCCTAATGGTGATTCTGCTATTTAATACACTAGACTGTGAAAAAATAATAATAAATATATAGATATAAATAAAAATAAATATCATATTGATGATTAGTGCCATATGTGTGATATACATACTGGTGTGTATATAAGTAAAAATGTGTATATATAAATATGCAATGCATTAATGGCATGTCTCTAAACTGTGAACTTCGATGTGAAATGTGCTCTTAATGTGATATAAACTAACTAAAAGTGATATAGGATATATAGTCTATGTGATGACCAATAATTAGTGCTACTAATGTCTACCGCTCCGACAGTCACTCTAATATATTATTATGTTATGTGCATATCCAAATAAATAAAATAATGCAGGACAGTGTAATGTTTGGTGAATCTAATGTCAAGTTAATTAATTGGGGGGGTTATAAAATATACTATAAGGTGACAGTTTGATTAAAATGCTGCAGAATCAATCACTTCATTGAGACCACTGGGGAACAAGGTGCCAAACTTATATATCCAGAATGTTTCAAGTTGGCACAGCTTGGTAAATCTATTGTATTTGTTCGACCCAGGGATACTTTCTATTGGTGTGATGGTGAATGGGCATTTCTCCCCTTTATGTTCAATTTCTTTTTATTCTGCACAATTGACTAAATAAAAAAAATAAAAAAAAAAGGAATTGTAGTTTAGAAAAATTCTGTGAACAATCTGACATTTTAATAGAAAGGTTCAAAGAGAAAGGATATCCTTTGGAAATAATCACCAATAGTTATGAGAAAGCATGTACAATTGATAGATCCTCCATGCTTCAAACCAAAAAGAAGTCTGAGAAACCAACAAGTGGTCAGATTAATAGCAACCAACTATGTTTTGTAACTCAATACAATTCAAACCACAAATCTATTAAGAACGTGTTGCAGAAACACTGGCCCATCTTACTTAAAGACCCAATTTAAAAAAAGAACCTAAATGCCTAACCAAATATAGTCTTTAGAAGGGCACCTACTATAAAACAGACCCTTGCTCCCAGTAAAGTGGTGATCTCGAAAAAGGCAATCACCAATACATCTCAAAATAGAAATATGAGTCGCAAAGGTGCTTTTAGATGCGGGAAAACAAGATGTTTTATGTGCAAATTTATAACACACGGTGCCAAAAGTATAAATTCTTATACCACTGGTGAAACATTTCAGATTGGAGAACACTTGAATTGCAGCTCCTCATTTGTGATCTATGTGATGCCCTGCAAGTGTGGTTTGCAATATTTAGGACGTACAACAAGAAATATACGCACAAGGTGGGGCGAACATTTTTGTAACATTAGAAAACAGTCAGACAAACATAGTGTGTCTAGACACTACACCCATGAACATAAAGGGGAGAAATGCCCATTCACCATCACACCAATAGAAAGTATCCCTGGCTCAAACAAATACAATAGATTTACCAAGCTGCGTCAACTTGAAACATTCTGGATATATAAGTTTGGCACCTTGTTCCCCAGTGGTCTTAATGAAGTGATTGATTCTGCAGCATTTTAATCAAACTGTAACCTTATAGTATATTTTATAACCCCCCAATTAATTAACTTGACATTAGATTCACCAAACATTACACTGTCCTGCATTATGTTATTTATTTGGATAGTCACATAACATAATAATATATTAGAGTGACTGTCGGAGCGGTAGACTATAGTACTAATTATTGGTCATCACATCGACTATATATCCTATATCACTTTTAGTTAGTTTATATCACATTAAGAGCACATTTCACATAGAAGTTCACAGTTTAGAGACATGCCATTAATGCATTGCATATTTATATATACACATTTTTACTTATATACACACCAGTATGTATATCACACATATGGCACTAACCATCAATACGATATTTATTTTTATTTATATTTATTATTATTTTTTAATCTATTACACAGTCTAGTGTATTAAATAGCAGAATCACCATTAGGGCCAGCACTAAATATATTAGGTACTATTTATATTTCATTAGTAGGTTCACTAAGAGTAGTTTTCTATATATATTATATATATATATATATATATATTAAAATATTATGATTAATATTTGTATAGGTGTCGGTAATTTATTGTAGAACAGCACTTTATTATCATCAACACCATCTCTAGTTTTAGATTAGAATGGTAATATTGTTTTTAATGATTAATAATAATATATATTTTTATTAATGTGATACATTTGTATTTTCTTTTTAGGTCACATATTATATTTTATGTATTTATGTACACTATCTTAAAAAGTTTTTCATTTAGTCACAGCAATGAATCATTATGGCGTTCTTTAGTTATAGAATATTATATAATATGAGCATTTTTATTATGGATATCAACTCAAATATGTTTTTCATCAATTTATCTATATAGTCATAACATTAATTTTTAGGGTGATTATTAATTATGGAATATTATACTATACCAGCCTTTTAAATGTATCAATTGGAATATCGTTCAGAGTTTCGGTAAACTTGTATTATTATTAGTGATGTCACAAACATAAAATTTTTGGTTCGCGAACGGCGAACGCGAACTTCCCCAAATGTTTGCGAACCGGGCGAACCGCCATAGACTTCAATAGGCAGGCGAATTTTAAAACCCACAGGGACTTTTTCTGGCCACAATAGTGATGGAAAAGTTGTTTCAAAGGGACTAACACCTGGACTGTGGCATGCCGGAGGGGGATCCATAGCAGAACTCCCATAGAAAATTACATAGTTGATGCAGAGTCTGGTTTTAATCCATAAAGGGCATAAATCACCTGACATTCCTAAATTGTTTGGAATAACGTGCTTTAAAACATCAGGTATGATGTTGTATCAATCACGTAGTGTAAGGGTTACGCCCGCTTCACAGTGACAGACCAACATCTAAATAGTTTCTAAATTTTGTCCTGAGTTTAGAAATACTCAATGTTAACCTGTTCTTTGCTTTTTTTGCAAGTTATAGGGAAATAAATACAAGAAGCACTTTGCTATTTCAAAACCACTTTTTTTCAAAATGAGCGCTAGTTACATTGGAACCCTGATATCTGTCAGGAATACCTGAATATCCCTTGACATGTATATATTTTTTTTTAGAAGACATCCGAAAGTATTGATCTAGGCCCATTTTGGTATATTTCATGCCACCATTTCACCGCCAAATGTGATCAAATAAAAAAAAAATTGTTCACTTTTTCACAAACTTTAGGTTTCTCACAGAAATTATTTACAAACAACTTATGCAATTATGGCATAAATGGTTGTAAATGCTTCTCTGGGATCCCCTTTGTTCAGAAATAGCAGACTTATATGGCTTTGGCGTTGCTTTTTGGTAATTAGAAGGCTGCTAAATGCCACTGCGCACCACACGTGTTTTATGCCTAGCAGTGAAGGGGTTAATTAGGGAGCATGTAGGAAGCTTGATGAGTTAATTTTAGCTTAAGTGTAGTGTAGTAGACAACCCAAAGTATTGATCTAGGTCCATTTTGGTATATTTAATGCCACCATTTCACCGCCAAATGCGATCAAATTTAAAAAAAAACTTAAATTTTTTCGCAATTTTAGGTTTCTCACTGAAATTATTTACAAACAACTTGTGCATTTATGGCACAAATGGTTGTAAATGCTTCTCTGGGATCCCCTTTGTTCAGAAATAGCAGACATATATGACTTTGGCATTGCTTTCTGGTAATTAGAAGGCCGCTAAATGCTGCGTTAATTTGGTAGTTTGTAGGGAGCTTGCAGGGTTAATTTTAGCTTTAGTGTAGAGATCAGCCTCCCACCTGACACATCTGACCCCTGATCCCTCCCAAACCGCTCCCTTCCATCCCCCACCCCACAATTGTCCCCACCATCTTAAGTACTGGCAGAAAGTCTGCCAGTACTAAAATAAAAGGTTTATACATTTTTAATTTTTTAGCATATTTACATATGCTGTGGTGTAGCATCCCCCCTTAGCCCCCAATCTCCCTGATCCCCCCAAAAACAGCTCTCTAACCCTCCCCATCTGCCTTATTGGCCCCCCCACAGACCAACCCCCACCACCTGCCACACCAGATATGAGTGGTGGCGCTGGGCAAGTGGGCACAGTATATGCTGTGAGCCTGACACACATGCTGGCAGGCAGGCAACTGCAATTAGATTACACAGGAAAAAAAAAAAAAAGCACACTGATGTTCTAGCCCTAAAAAGGGCTTTTTGGGTTGCTGTCCTTACAGCAGAGATCAGATGAGTCCTTCAGGACTGTAGTGGACACTGAATACACTAGCCTAGCTATCGATTTCCCTATTAAATCAGCAGCAGCTACACTGTCCCTCCTCTCACTAAGAATGCAGCTTCCGAATGAATCTAAAATGGATGCTGTCCAGGAGGTGGGAGGGTCTGGGAGGGAGGGTCTGCTGCTGATTGGCTGGAATGTGTCTGCTGACTGTGAGGTACAGGGTCAAATTTTCCTCAATGATGACGAATAGGAGGCGGATTGAACATCGCATATGTTTGCCGCCGCGGCGAACGCGAACAAGCTATGTTCGCCAGGAACTATTCGCCGGCGAACTATTCGCGACATCACTAATTATTATGTATTTATTATTATATTTGTAACATTTTCGAGACAGGCTGTGATCCGATGTATAAAAGAATAATCATGTATATATATATTTAAAATGTTTTTGTTCCAAAGGCATTACATAGTGTAATTATGCCTGGTTAATATGAGATCAAAAACCGGGTAATTGTTAGGTTTCAGATGGATAAGGTTCCAATATACAAAGGGCGATTTACAATGTCTCCTGCAGATTCTTAAGGTTGCAGGGATTGATATTACGGCAAAACTTATGAGGGCGCAGTCCTAATATGAAATAATTATGTCCATCAACAGGGGTTTATAGTGTTGATTTTATTAGCTTTTCAATGTATTGGTATTTGTACATTACTATAACAAATAATGCTTTATGCCTGTACTTTGTAATAGATATTGACATCAGATAGATATCCGGTATATACTTGTTATGCAATGAGTTAAGCAACTCTATTTTGGCGAACAGCTTGCGAGTACCTCAAGAGTTAACAAGATTATCTATCCGGCGGCAATACTGAATACACACCCTCAATTTTAGTAGTCACTGATTGGTTAGGAAACACACTCCCCCTGAGGGAGGTCCAATACGTGTTGAAGCATGGTAGTAAACGGCAATATAAGCCGGTCAATGTTTATGGTCAAATATGCCTGATGAAACGGCCGTTAGAGCCGAGAAACACGTAGCATATTGCTATATGCTCACCTTAAGGATTGTTTTGTATATGAAGCTACATGTTAAAGGAATAAAGAACTTTTGATTTTATTTTGTGGCTTTGATCCTTATTTTGGGTGAGCTGATCACTACCATGCACCTACCTTGAAGGGAGCAGAGACCGGAGGGAGCCATCTGGTTAGCTCTAATAAACCAGCCTGCATCTACAAGCACATAGGTCTGCTGTACCAAATTGTGAGTACCCTGTACAGAGAATTGTTGCTGTCTTTTGCCATTATCCATTAGAGATACACACATTTGGGTGCCTCTCTTGTGTTTGCATATTACAGATCTACTACCCTGCAGTGGAGGAAGGGAGAGTGCAGCCAGACAATTGGTGTATCATTAAGATCGTTGGGAGAAAAGCACAATTTTAATTTGGAGATCTTGGTATCCTTGGTGAAAAGTCTGTTTGCATTTTTGGACTTTTTAAAGACTTTTGAAAGACTTTATATTTGTTATTCACTTATCACATATCTGTAGTGTGAATTGCCATATAACTGACTGTTCTATTTTTAGTCTGTAATTATTTAGCAAATCATTATTTTGCAACTGAATGATATACTTAGTATTAGTCACATATTGATCTCTGTATACAGCACCCTCTTGTGAAGAAAAATCTCTTTTCTCTTCACTTTCTTGTTTCAGGAACAATGTAATGTATAGCAAATATGCAATTAAGTTTTTACTTTTAAGAGTCAATTTTTTACTTTTGAGTCATTTCGTACAGCAAACAATTTTTCACAGACTGTCAATATCTCCAAACAGAACAACATGCCTAGTTTATAATTAAGGAAAGAAAAGAAAAGTGTCAGTTCAAAAAGGAGGCGAACTCCATCTTCTCATTTAACCCATTGGGTGACAGAGTATTTAAATAGTACATCCACCGGGTTTCTTTTTGTAATAATATTGTGTCTATGTTACCACCACTTTTACTGGGTTTGACTGATTCAATCCCAATAAATCTAAGACATTCTGTTTTTGATTGATGGTACTGAGCAAAGTGTCTCGCTATGGGACTATCGATATTAAAATCTTTAATATCATCACGATGCTCCGTGATGCAAGAGCGAAATTCTCTGTAGGTTTTCCCCACATAAAAGAAGGGGCATGAACACGACAGCAGAGATATAACCCCTGTGGTTGAACAATTAATGAATGAGTTAATTTGATACATTTTCTTAGTGTTACTTGCAAAAGTTTTGGTCTTTCTTACAAATTCACAGCATACACAATGATTGCAGGGAGAGCAACCTACAATCTTTTGAGAGTGCGCTTCTAACCAATTCACATTTTTAACCAATGTATCGAATTAATTCATTCATTAATTGTTCAACCACAGGGGTTATATATCTGCTGTCGTGTTCGTGCCCCCTCTTTTATGTGGGGAAAACCTACAGAGAATTTCGCTCTTGCATCACGGAGCATCGTGATGATATTAAAGATTTTAATATTGATAGTCCCATAGCGAGACACTTTGCTCAATACCATCAATCAAAAACAGAATATCTTAGATTTATTGGGATTGAATCAGTCAAACCCAGTAAAAGAGGTGGTAACATAGACACAATATTATTACAAAAAGAAACCCGGTGGATGTACTATTTAAATACTCTGTCACCCAATGGGTTAAATGAGAAGATGGAGTTCGCCTCCTTTTTGAACTGACACTTTTCTTTCCTTAATTATAAACTAGGCATGTTGTTCTGTTTGTAGATATTGACAGTCTGTGTGAAATTGTTTGCTGTACGAAATGACTCAAAAGTAAAAAATTGACTCTTAAAAGTAAAAACTTAATTGCATATTTGCTATACATTACATTGTTCCTGTTTGCTTTAGAATGCTAGAGTATGGAATTAAGAATCCAGTGTGAATGTTGTGGTTTTTAAGCATGTGTTGAATTTTCTGACATTGTAGCGATTAGCATTTTTTTTTACATATCTGACATGTTAGTCTGTGTAGTTTTGAGCCAATTAGAAGCCTGCATTGAATTGTGAACATACGGCCCTCTATGACGGATGAGAGTCTAAAATCAGGTGATCCTTTGTTGGCCAATAAAAGCAGCAGCCTAGCGAATTGACATCAGAACCTGTCACAGTACTGTCTCTTTAAGGAGTGGATCCTGCTTTAGCCTCATTTTCGTTTTTTCTACCTTTATAAGCAATGAAGCCTATAGCTTCATTGCTTGGTATTAGCTGGTTACACCTGTTATACTCAGCCTCTCTCTTACTTGTGACACACCAGAACAAGTTTCAGTTGTTGCTACTTGCTGCTGCTTGTTAGTGTATCTTGTGCCTCTCCGAATTTACCCTCTGCTCAGTAGCTGTTACGCTACATCGTACCTCTGAAGCCTGGCAAGACTCCAACAGCTGTTGCATCGGAACTTCCTCTGACGTCAAGGGCGGCCGCTCCAACTTTCACTTTGCCTCCACGCTGACGCCGAGTTTGTTCAGCTTGCAGTACCGGATCGCTCAGCTCAATTACTTCAGTCAGCACACTTCCAACAAACGTTGCTTACTCCACTGTATTCCAGCACACCGGGACCTTAACTATAACTGACAATTGGTGAGCTAAAAGATCTTTATTAACGTTCTATTATTTGCTTGCTTGTTTAGACACATGTTTCTGCCATACTTTCATAGCTTGATTAATGAGACCAGAGAGACAAAGGATAACACTAAGCATATGTTATCCTATACTCTGTCTCATAAAATTAAACTCCTTTTTATCATTGCCATTGTTTCTCAGATAAATAATGGTTGTGAAATAAAGGAACAAACACCATTTTTTCATATTAAGTTTTATTCAAGCATATTATGTGAAAAGATACTTGTACATATTGTAATTCCAGAATAAATATTTGGGTTATTACAGAAATACCAAGCCTAAAGAAAAAGACCATAGTGATGGATCCTATGGAACTCTCAAATTATGTTGCAACATTGGATCAAAAAGTAGATCAGTTAAATGTTGGTCTAAGGGAGTTGCAGGTTGAGAACCAGACACTTAGAAAAATCATACAAGATAGTTTAAAACCCATACAACCCCAAACAGAAACTATTAATGAACCACCTGTAAGTCCTCCAGAAAAATTTTCTGGAGACCGAAAACTTTTTAGGCAGTTTTTGAATTCGTGTATACTCTTTATCACTTTGAAGCCCAAAACTTTTAGTACTGATAAAATTAAGGTATTAACTGTCATTTCATACCTCAGAGGAGAGCCTAGGGCATGGGCGGATAGCTTATTTGAACGGAATGACCCTATACTGAACTCCATTGATGAATTTTTTAAAGCCCTTTCCTCTCTATATGAGGATCCACACAAACAGCTAACAGCTGATAATAAATTAAGGTCTCTCAGACAGCAAAAAAGGGCAGTGGAGGATTACATTTCGGAGTTTAAAATTTGGCAGCAAGATTTCGGTTGGAATCAGATTTCCCTTAGAAATAAATTCAGGATAGGCCTCTCAGAGGCAATTAAAGATGAGTTTGCAAGAATAGATCTGCCAGAAGATCTTGAGCAATTAATGCAGCTCTCAATTAAGATTGACCACAGGCTCAGGGAAAGAAAGTTAGAAAAATCTACTTATGACTCACATACAAAATTGACAGAAAATAGACTAACATCACACACACAACGTTCATCTGATGAACCTATGGACATCGGAGTAATCCGAGGACCCCTGTCTCCAGAAGAAAAATTAAGACGTAGGACAAATCATCTATGTCTCTATTGTGGCTCTAAAGATCATAAGGTTACAGCTTGCCCTTCCCTCAAGAAACAAAAAAAGGGTAAGCCTGAACTTCCTAATTCTGCAATTTTGTCTTTAACCACAGAAATTACTAACTGCTTACTTCCTGTCTCCTTACAGTGGGATCACCGACTCTTCCACTCTAAAGCAGTCATAGATTATGGAGCTTTTTCCTGTTACATTGACACAAATTATGTAAAATTGAATAAAATTCCCCTTATTGCAAAAAACAAACCTGTAATGGTGCGTCTTATTGATGGTAAACAGTTAGAAACAGGACCAATAACACATCAAACCATTCCTATTCTGGTAACCACTCACACATCCCACAGGGAATACATTACATTTGATGTGATACAATCTCCTATTTTCCATATAGTGTTAGGGTTACAATGGTTACAAACACATCAACCCACAATTAACTGGTTAACTAGTACATTTGATTTCAGCTCAGAATATTGCAAGACAACATGCAATCCATAGATACCTATATTAGCACTTACTGAGTCAAATCTCCCTTTGGAGTATGATGATCTAAAATAGGTTTTCAGTAAAACAGAGGCATCGTCCATATGACTGTCCTATAGACTTAATCCCAGGATCTGACATTCCATACGGACACATATTTCCACTTTCAGAACCAGAACTACAGAATTTAAAAACTTACATTAACAAAAACTTAAGAAAATGGTTCATAAGACCCTCAACCTCTCCGGCTGGAGCAGGCATATTTTTTGTCAGAAATAAAGACCAAACATTACGGCCAATAGTAGATTACAGGGATTTAAACAAAAGAACACTCTAAGACAGATACCCATTACCCTTGATCCCTGAACTTATTGAAAGGCTAAAAGGCGCAACCATCTTTACAAAACTTGATCTGAGAGGAGCCTATAACCTCATCCGAATAAGACCAGGAGATGAGTGGCTAACCGCATTCAGAACAAGGTATGGACTGTATGAATATACAGTCATGCCTTTTGGGCTCTGTAATGCCCCAGCTACATTTCAGCGATTTATAAATGATATTTTCAGGGATTTATTAGACACATCCATGGTAATATATCTAGATGACATTCTCATATATTCATCTAATTATCAGGACCACGTTAAACATGTCCGTGCAGTTTTACACAGATTGAAAGCACACAGTCTTTATGCTAAGCTTGAAAAATGTATATTTCATACACAAAATATTACATTCCTGGGATATAATATAACACCAAGTGGCATATCAATGGAACCTAACAAAATTCAAGTTATCCTTGATTGGCCCACACCAAGGAACAAACGTGACATCCAAAAGTTCCTTGGGTTTTCAAATTTCTACCGCAAATTCATTAAAAACTTTGCTGGTGTAACAAAACCCCTAACAAATCTCACCAAATCAGACAGACCTTTCAATTCGACACCTGAGACTGAACAAGTCTTTCAGTTCCTAAAGACAAGTTTTACTACAGCACCAATTCTTAAGTATCCAGATCCCAATCTCCAGTATATACTGGAGGTTGATGCTTCTCACTATGCAATTGGTGCTATCCTATCTCAAAGAAATTCACCACAAGAACGGATGCATCCAATAGCTTACTACTCACGCGTTTTAACTACTTCTGAACTAAATTATCATGTCGGTGAGAAGGAGTTACTGGCAATGAAAGCAGCATTAGAGCACTGGAGGCACCTCCTTGAGGGTACAAAAATTCCTATCCAGATCTATACTGATCATAGGAATTTACAATACCTAAAAACCCATAAAACTCTCACTTCTAGACAAGTTAGATGGAGTCTGTTCTTCACTAGGTTTTCTTATATCATTACATATAGACCTGCATCTAAAAATTCTAAAGCAGACATCTTATTAAGATTACCTGAGAAACCCACTAACTTAAGGTATCATGGCACTGTAATTCCTGATAACTGTATACAGAATAATCTTGGACTCCTTTTCAAACAAGATGGGAACCTTCAACAGGAACAACTCCTGGATAGCACTTTTCCAAAGGAAAAGCTTGAAAAACGTAATGATGGATTATTTTATTACTCCAATAGACTATAAGTACCACCATCTTGGAGAAATTCCCTACTAAAAAGCCTGCATGATAGCAAACTCTGTCACAGTACTGTCTCTTTAAGGAGTGGATCCTGCTTTAGCCTCATTTTCGTTTTTTCTACCTTTATAAGCAATGAAGCCTATAGCTTCATTGCTTGGTATTAGCTGGTTACACCTGTTATACTCAGCCTCTCTCTTACTTGTGACACACCAGAACAAGTTTCAGTTGTTGCTACTTGCTGCTGCTTGTTAGTGTATCTTGTGCCTCTCCGAATTTACCCTCTGCTCAGTAGCTGTTACGCTACATCGTACCTCTGAAGCCTGGCAAGACTCCAACAGCTGTTGCATCGGAACTTCCTCTGACGTCAAGGGCGGCCGCTCCAACTTTCACTTTGCCTCCACGCTGACGCCGAGTTTGTTCAGCTTGCAGTACCGGATCGCTCAGCTCAATTACTTCAGTCAGCACACTTCCAACAAACGTTGCTTACTCCACTGTATTCCAGCACACCGGGACCTTAACTATAACTGACAATTGGTGAGCTAAAAGATCTTTATTAACGTTCTATTATTTGCTTGCTTGTTTAGACACATGTTTCTGCCATACTTTCATAGCTTGATTAATGAGACCAGAGAGACAAAGGATAACACTAAGCATATGTTATCCTATACTCTGTCTCATAAAATTAAACTCCTTTTTATCATTGCCATTGTTTCTCAGATAAATAATGGTTGTGAAATAAAGGAACAAACACCATTTTTTCATATTAAGTTTTATTCAAGCATATTATGTGAAAAAGATACTTGTACATATTGTAATTCCAGAATAAATATTTGGGTTATTACAGAACCCGGAAGAAGCTCCGAGCGACCATGAGAGCGGAGCGAAACGCGCACAGGGACGCGTTGGTCGGTCGATACCATACACTTCACTTCTTTGGGGAACCCCGTTTCACAGTGCTGATTTCCTGCAACCAGTCATATGGTGTCCGTTGACGAAATTCAATATGCGGATAAGTATTTGCTTTGCCTGATACATCTTACACACCGCCGGATGTGGTTGCTATATAATTAATTACAGCACTTGTGACACTTTATCTGCTTATGGAACTCTTATACCCATGTTACCTGTTTGGTGTCCTGGTACACTTGCACAAGGACAATCTGTTGGAAAGTTTATAACCAGTATTGTGCCTGATGAACATTAATTTACAGAGTAACTTGGAGTGTTTTGGAAATTCACAGTATATGATGTACTACAGCCTGAATGTGCAGCTTTACTGAACACTAATTTGCTTAACCTCAGCTGCTACATCTTTCTGCTTGGCTCATTTTCTGCTTTTTTGCAGTTTCAGGACTATTACTTGTGGTTCACCACTGCTCTTTACTCATATATTCTGCTGAATTTTGGGGGGACTCCCTTGATGTGTGTGTGAATGAATGATTTTACATTGTTGTATTTTACTCTTGACGATATATAAAGTATTTTGCATTTACTCTGTTACTTTGTTGAATTATTTCTATTTTTGAATTGTATTCTTATATGTGCTATTATCCTAGACTTTTAGATTGCACTTATTTGGTGTAATCTACTCTCTACTTACTTCTGATGTATATCTTAAGTAAGTCAACCTAGGTTTCAGCAATAATCTCAAAGTAGCATTTGCTTATTGTTAGACCACCACTCAACACAGAATTACACTATGCTGGGGCCCTCTTGTTTATTTTTATATATATATATATATATATATATATATATATATATATATATATATATATATATATTAGATATATTTAATGACTCTAAGTGTATATTCAATTGAAAATGTTATTTATGTTACAAAATTCATACAAGTAAATATTTTGGATGGACATTGTCTTCCATCTCTTTATATTAATTGATCTGAGTTTTAGCTTAAATAAAGATGCAATCTGTCAAGGAAAATAAACTTTTATTTTATATGCAGATCAATATAAAGTTGAATCCAAAATGTAAACAAATTAGATTTGTCTACTAATTATGATTTACATGTTTAGAATATTAAATAAAAAACTGAACTGCAAGACATTCATGGTTATTTGAAGTCTTCAGTCTCCATTAATCTGTCCAAAAAAAAAAGAATCATGAGATTTTAAAAAAACATCTGTTTAAATTAGAATTGACAAAGACATTTAAGACAATGGGGCCGATTTATCAAATGTCTGTCCGACATGATCCGATCAGCGGATCATATCCGACAGACATCGCTGAATGCGGACAGCATTACGCTCTCCATATTCAGCATTGCACAAACAGGTCTTGTGAACTGCTGGTTCAATGCCGCCCCATGTAGATTTGCGGCCGCTAGCAGGGGGTGTCAATCAACCCGATCGGGTTGATTTCCGGTAATGTCTGTCCGCCTCCTCAGAGCAGGCGGACAAGTTATGGAGCAGTGGTCTAACTTGTAATTCTGGCAAGCCTGAAGGCTAGCCAGAAACACAGGGCATCAAGCTCCATACAGAGCTTGATAAATAGGCCCCTTGTTGTTAAAGGGACAGTCAACACAATTTTTATTGTTTTAAAAGATAGATAATCCCTTTATTACCCATTCCCAGTTTTGCATAAGCAACACTGTTATATTAATATACTTTTTACCTCTGTGATTACCTTGTATCTAAGCATCTTCTGACAGCCCCCTGATCACATGACATTTTATTTATTATCTATTGACTTTCATTTTAGCCAATTAGTGCAGTGTCTGCCACAATCCACGGTCAATAGCATAATGTCATCGATATGGTTTACA